>NC_133104.1:43823009-44128807 GCF_022965805.1 Primulina eburnea | reverse complement strand
CAATGACTCTTTTATTTTTGGTCTTATTTGATAATGAAAACAAACTGGTGGATTCTGTCATATACATTCTCTTCTTCACCGACGAAATAAATTGTAGTTTTTTTTATATAAAAAAAAAAAACTACTATAGAATCATATTTTAACAAGTTGGGAGTGAAGACAGTTTAGACCAAGTTAAGAAAGATTAAAAGTCCGAGGCAGATTTTGGTGTCGATTATATATCTATATGTATCTAAGTGTACATATATATGTATATATATTATTACTAATTATTTATATTTTTTCTTATATTAATAATAAATTCTTTAATCTCCGACTTTATTTCAAAATATTTTATTTTAGAATCGAAGTAATTTTATTATATTATGGCATATTTAAAGTGAAAAGATATAAATATGATATTTTTTTTATATGAGTTGATATAAATTAACAGATTTTTATTTTTATTTATGTTTAAATATTTTAATATAAAATTGAAAAATAGATTTGATAGATTTATTAATTTAAAAATAAAAATTTATTTTGTAATGATTGAAATATAAAAATTATATAAATGTAGCCGATCCAATAGATTACGGAGTTTGGCAAAACTCATCGGCCATGTAATACGTGGCCCGTTGCCATGAGCCATGATGGGAGAGGACTCAAACTTGGCATTTTTCTATACGACAATCTTGACACGTGGGACTCCATATCCCACATTTTATCCATCCATCGTTTCATCATGTCGGCAAAGTTTAATCATGTCAAATGTCTCAAAGTCGATAAATTTGGATTTTTAGACGCGTATATCCCATTCATGTGATTAATAAAATATTAAAATTAATAAATATATTATTTAAATTTTTTGATATAATGAATGTATTTAAAATTAATAAATATATTATTTAAATTTTTTGATATAATGAATGTATTTAATTATTATCTTAAAAAATTTACATAATTTGAGATCATATTGAAATTAGAATAACAATTCTGTGGTCAAATTGAGTTATGTATCTAATTTTTATTTTCAAATCTTTAAAACAAGCATATTTTTATTTTCAAATTTTGAACAAATTCTAATATTTTAAAATATATGTGTATTTGAAAAAACACCAAGAGATAAGAGTAAGAAGATTTTTATCAGTCATTTCGTGCACATGACAATATCTACGTAAATAATACCATTTTTTTGTTTTTTATTAAAAAAATCATAAAACTTGTAATTAAACAAATTCAAGAAAATCTTTGGGTTCATCTGTCTCCTTCTCCAAGTTTGCTGCCGACTGACTTCACTTGTTCTACTCTTGTTACAGGTTAAGTATATACTCTTTTAGTGATTCTTGCTGAGGATATCTTTCGAATGTGGAAAATGCAGATCATTTCATGGTTACTAGATTTATTTTTATCTTGCTGACTCAATCACCAAATCTGGGATCTTTGTGTTCCTTTCTCTAGATTTTTCAGAATTTGTTTCTGATCTAGTATGTGCGTTATTTTATCTTTATTTTGGGTTCTAGATCTCCATATACGTGGAGTTTTCGAGCTTTTTGCACACAAATCTTGATTAAATGAAAATGAACGCCCAGAAAGATGGAGTTTGACCGATGATCGAATCGAAAAGTTATGTATGAAATTGTCGATGGACAAAAGTTTCCACCTTTTTTCAGATTTGGGCGCGCTTACATCTTGATGATGTTGTTTTACGGCATCTGTGTGCTCCCTATGATTGATCTGTAACTTTGTGGTGTGTCTTGTTTCTTCAGAACTGAAAACCCGACGTTTAATCACTTACGAGCTTACCAGTTTGATTGGTTTCTGTTCTCTCAATATTGATTTTTTTTTTTCGTTTTGTTATTTTAAAAAGAAATTCTGTAACATTAATTTTGACTGTGTTTCTTGATTAGATATGGCATCTTGTGATGAACCTGAGATTGTTGAAAGGGGAGACAAGAAAGACGAAGAGAAAGGTGGATTTATCGACAAGGTTAAGGATTTCATCCATGACATTGGTGAGAAAATCGAGGAAACTATAGGATTTGGGAAGCCAACGGCTGATGTTACTGCCATTCATATACCTCACATCAATCTTGAAAAGGCAGATATAGTCATCGATGTTCTCGTGAAGAACCCGAATCCTATCCCGATCCCTCTCATTGACATAAACTACTTAATCGAGAGTGATGGAAGGAAATTGCTTTCGGGTTTGATTCCAGATGCTGGAACAATTCATGCACATGGTTCGGAGACAGTTAAGATACCTTTTTGTTTAATATATGATGATGTCAAAAACACTTATGCTGATATAAAGCCGGGAAGTATCATTCCTTATCGAATTAAGGTTGACCTCATAGTGGATGTGCCGGTTCTTGGAAGGCTTACATTGCCGCTTGAGAAGACCGGAGAGATCCCAATACCCTATAAACCAGATATTGATATTGAGAAGATCAATTTTGAGAAGTTTTCTTTTGAAGAAACCGTTGCAACTCTTCATTTGAAGTTGGAAAATAAGAATGATTTTGACTTGGGGCTTAATGATCTCGACTACGAGATTTGGCTATGTGATGTGAGCATCGGTAGTGCTGATCTTGTAAAATCTGCTAATATTGAAAAGAATGGAATCACCTCCATCGACATTCCCATTACTTTTAGGCCAAAGGATTGTGGTTCTGCTGTTTGGGACATGATTCGGGGAAGAGGAACTGGATATTCCATGAAAGGAAATATCAACGTGGACACTCCTTTTGGGCCAATGAAGTTACCAATTTCGAGGGAGGGTGGTACCACTCGTCTTAAGAAGAAGAAGGAAGATGGAGGTGATGATGATGATGATGATGAGGTATTGTAGGAGCAGTTCCTAGTTGTGCTGTGTGATTCTTTCATTCTCTCATTTGGTAATAAATGTCATTCACGTTTTAAGTCCTCTACGGCCTTGGCATTCTTTACGTGTATATAACCTGCAGTGAACTGAAAGGTTGAGCTCTTTTCTTTCATGGCTGAACTTCAACATATGTGAAAGACCGTAAAGAATGGATAATCTTCTTTAGTAGGCCTGCTCTTACCCTCCAACAATCAGTTGTATTACGTTTGTGAGGAGGTAGATAGGTCATGAAGGAAAATTCATTTGACTCTGAGGCAAACTTTTGATGTTTATAACAGTCTTAATTATGACCATTCTCCGTTTTCTGTGCTCATTTTGAGACATTTTGAGTGTGGTACGGGCAAGCAAACCTTCCACTTCTCTCTTCCATCCCGACACGCGTATCAAACTACCACCATGGTTCTTAAAAGTCGATTCTAGATTGTAAACTTTCTCAGTTATTAAGTCTTGTTCCGAGGTGGCTTTCCTGTTTCTTTTTTTATAATGTAATTGCATCATGATCTGAGATTACACTATATCATGATTCACGCATGCTCGGCACAAAGACATACATTATTTTGCACTCTTTGAAAATACCCTTCCTATTAATGCTCTAATGTGTTGATTCTTGTTTTACAGGAATGAGGATGATACTCACTGGTGGCTGGTGCTGGTTGCTTTTATCTTCTGTTACAAATAAAATAAATGTATCTGAATTTGAACTTAGGTATCCTTGTCCAGACTCAATGTAAGAAGATGAATTTGGTTACTTTGTTTTTCCATCAATATATGGTTGAGGATTTGTGGAGGACCACAGTTTCTTGAAATGTTTTGAATTAGAGAAAGGTATTATTAATGAGTGATTTGAAGTTTTGAGCAGGTAAATACATCTATAATCATCAAATCTATTTTGATTCAAGTTTTGCATTTTGTGATTTCTATACCGAACACAACGTCCATATCTAATCCATTTATTTCAAATTTTACATCAAAGTATAGTCGATATTTTTTTTTATTTTACATATCTTAATTCTTGTTTTTTATTTAATATTTTTTTACAAATTTAACAATATAATCATGAGTAATATTTATATTATATTATTATTAAATGTAAATGATAATATTTAAATTTATAATTATAAATTAATAAATAATAACATAAAACTATTATATTATTTATAATTTATTAAATCAAATCATTCCTTAATTATTTATAATTAATATAAATAAATATTAGTAAAATCAATAATTAAATATTTATTTATAAAATTAAATGACTAATTATAATTAATTTTTATGTTTAAATATTTAATTATATAAAATTAAATAAATATTAAATTATTATTTATACATTATATATAATTATTTAAAAAATTATATTAAAAAATAAAAATAAATAAAATGATTTCACCAAATTTGGCGCAGGGCATTAGGAAACGGGACGCTGCCCAAAATAAATTCAAGTGTATTCTTAAAATATGCACGTAATTTGGTTCCTCGTTTGGTCATCGGTGATTTGGTGGTGAGATTTTTCCCAATTTCATAAATAAATAAATTTTAAAAAAAAAACTGCACAAATCAATTTTTTTTTTCCACTTACATGAAGAAAAAAAATATTTTTCAATGTTTCTGGTGTGATTATGATCAATTTTCTGTAGCTCAACCCAACGAATTGGTTTATTACCCGAGACATCATTTAAAAAGACCTTGCAAAATTGTTGTGCCGACCGTATGACAAAGACAAACCCTCCAATGCTTCAATTAAAAGGAAAAATATAGTTCAAAAAATATTTTTGTCATAGAGAAAACAATGGAGAGATGAAATGAAAGAAACCACCATCAACATTGTAACAAAATATATACCGCCTGCTCATAATTTCTCTCCCCTTTAGTCCAACAAAAGTGAAATCAAAAGTGGCCAATTTACAAACAAAAACCACGTCACATCCCTAACCATTTCCAGATTGTTTCTACTACGTAAAGATTACACTCGTAATCAAGCTGGTTGTGGATCAGCAACCTGAGGCGATGCATCTTCATTCAACACGGCTAATTTCGAAAATTATTATATGAGAAGAAAATAAGTAGAGGGAGAAGGGTAGGGAGAGATTTTCATCATAAGATAAGGAGTCCTTATCTTCTCAAGGAGCCACACGACTTGAAGCTGGGTGGAGCAAAAATGGAGGAAGATGATGCTCTAGTACTGCCAGTAACTCTGTCCTCTGGCCCGGCTCGTCTAGTACCGCCCCTCCAAGTCTTCTTGCAGCTTCCACCAACTGCCCGCGATGCTTTTGTGATAATAGACGACCTCCGGCCTTGATGCACTCCCTGTACAAAGGCATGTATGCTATCGCCACCCTCAAGGGGCCAGGTAAATCACTTAAACAGATTGGAGATTCGCCCCATTTCAAAATTTGAACCAAGTTTGAGAAATGTACTTCTCCTTGTCTCAGTCCATCCAAGAAAGCTGCCTCTGACCAGTACTCTTGAAGAAAATCCCTGAGCTCGGGGGCAACAGGCTCATCTTCAGATCTGGCGATTGTGTCAGCAACAGCATAAGTAGCAGCCGGATCCCGTAAAAAGTCTGAATGGAGGAGAAACGCTACCCCATCAAGAGAGCCACCACTTCTTTCACCTGCCGCCTTCAGAATTTCGATGCTGAGGGCAGCAAGAATGTGCTGGGGAACGTGGGGCAGAAGATATGCCGCAGCCTCGACTTGACTGCTTGATGTGGCAGCTGTGAGGGCGAGGCACAGTTCCATGTCTCGGCAACCCCTTTGAACAAACCACTGAACAACTGGTATGCAACCCCTCTCAGCAGCTCGCATCAGAGGACCCAAGAAAGCCATAGCATTACCCTCCTCCACTAGACACTCCATTGTACCGATTTTACCATAATGTGAAGCGAAACCCAATGCCAGATCAACATCCACATCCAAGCTGTTTCTTTGAGCAATCTAGCACCCAAAGTGAACCAAAATACATTAATAAGAGTATTAAACGAAGTTATCAGGTTCAAAACTTACAAGTGCAAGTTTCCAGAAGAATATAAGACACGGGATTGCTCAAAATTGAATGAATGTGCAAAGAAAGTTAAGTCAACAGCAGCATCAGAACATGTAATAGCATGGAAAAAACACAATTATCAAGTCAAAAGGGACAGAATTTGCAAAAACATCCAGGATTGTCGCTAACTGTCCATGGAAACAAATACCACAGCCTGAGTAACATTCAACCAACACCAGGGAAATAGAAAAATAAAACAAGTCAACCAAGAAACAAACTTCAGAATTCCGACAATGAACAAAGCATAAACAAATAAAGTCCAGCTACTTCAGGGAAAGGTTTGTTGTTTTGCTAATTGTTCTAGTGTTGTTTTGCTAATTGTTCTAGTGCCTGATGGCATCTAACCTAAGCCGTTGGTTTTGCCAGAGAATGTTTACAAGCTTAAAATTCATAGATATCAATATGTAATGGCCAAGATGAGACCTTAAGTAGTGATGTGTGGTATGAACCATCATTTAACTTATAGACTCGCCCGAAAGAAAAGCACAATAGAGTAAAGCATTGCCTGCCACTAAACGTCTAAATGTCTCTATTTCTTTCCTAGCAAGTTTCATGATGTAATCCATACCACAAATTCAAAGCCAGAGTAAATGACACGTTGATCTTGGCGATATCTTGTATGGTTTATTGTATTTGGTCTGCTAGGAACAGAATGTATTTGATGGTTTAATGCCATGTATTGAGTCTCTCTTCGTTAAAATTAAGTTGCATTTATTTAGGGACGTGTATTACTTATAAACTCATGACTCATCTTGCAGACTTAGTTGTGTAGCCTGCCATTGACTTGCGCTGTCCTGGGTTGAAAACTATTAGTACATTGCTTATGATCTATGAAATTAATTTTACTGATTAGGAAAAAAAATTGTAGCCTATACATTTGCAACAATCTAAGGACAATAGCTGACAAACAAAACGAAGGACCAGGGATTAGATAACAGATGTAGGGAAGTGTATCATCTGGTGCGTGAGGACTGCGGAGGAGGGGAATGGGGGGTTTGGGGTGAAGAAGCATCACTGAAAGGATAAAATATTGTAGAATAATATGGAAAAGATTGTGTAACAATTTTACCAATTAGTTGTTATTTGATAGGATTGTCAAATATTGTAAACATGGTAGGATGATATTCTGATTTTGGTTGGATGATATTCAGTCTTCTAATTTTGTGGGATTAGATTAGCTCGTACAATATAAGATGTAATTGTATCTATGAAATAACACATCAGTTATCTATCTCCAAAAGCCATGTTCATTTCTGCAAAGATGCTAAAGGAATTTAAGTACAAGCTTTAAAAAGGGGTCATATGAGCTACTGATTTCAGGACTTGCAAAGATAAATGGCTAAAGTAACAACATTAATGAAATGGAGAAAGGAAAAAGGGTGGAAAATGAAAGTAAAATCAGAATTCAATGAAAGGATAGACATCAAGCAGCACACCAAATTGACCAAAAAAATTTGTAATGTGGCAATACTGAAACCGCCAATGGCATGCTCATAAAATGAAAAAGAGATTATAATAGTTCACCAAATCATTGCTTAACAGCAATAAAATGTGATTACCTGCAATAAAATGCGAACAAGCTCTGTGCTCCCAAATCGTGAGGCCTCCAGAAAACATTGATTAACATTGTCTGCGCCCCCCTCAACCAGCATACCCAACAGTCCTTGGATTGCTGTTGCAGATAAACCTGATGACCAACCAGGATCAAATGAACTAGAAAAAAGCGTAAGTGGGAAGCAAGCTGCATCAAATGCCTCTGTAAAATCTTTTCCAGTGAGATGGTTGCCAGTAATATCTAAAAATGTCTTAAAAGCAGACAACTGGAGCTGGATTCCGACAGCAGAGGGATGACCCACTCTATCCCTATTACTCTGGCAACGAGAATGGAAGCTTATACATTTAAGAGCCCACTCAGTAAATTTCTGAACCTTGGCACCAGCTTCAGCCTTCAAAACTTCATCTCCATTGCATTCCTGCAGCCTTTCATGCAACCTAGTAGAACAGTACACTAAAACTCTCAAAACATGCAAAACATGTGAAAATTACAAGGACTGCAAAGAAAATGAAATATAACAACATTCACATTTTGTTTTCATCGTACGGACTACAAAAGCTCCATTGGTTCTTCAAACTAACACTTTCAAATTTCAAATTTCTGTTTAGTGATGCACGATGCTAACAAAAGTAACAAGTGGTCCCCTCTCATCACCATTTGTTTCCCTAAGAGAAGGTTAAAACCCATACATGATTAAGTGACCTGCACATTAGAGGTATCAATATAAAAAGGTAGGTCCCGGCCAATTTAGTTTTCACCTTTTTAGTACAGAGGGTCATATTTCATGCTCTACTCGATCAGAACAGCCCATTGAGTAAAAGAAATCTTAACTTAGAACGAAAGCAAAAGGGACTCTTTCAAAGAGTTTCTCTCAAGGGAATTTTGCTTGCGAAGATCTCTGTAATAACTCCCAAATGCAAAATTATTTTACATATTTGGCTTCTAAATTTAACATCCCAATTGTGAGAGGGAGATCCAGGTAGAATTCAGCAAAGTCGCCTAATATAGCATGAAAGGAAAACAAAAGAAATCCTCCAGCTGTAAAAAGAACAGTATTTCACTAGTTTGATGAGAGAAAAAACAAGTCATCTTGTTTGAGCATGTAAAAGTAGCAAATCTGCGAACCTCTGTGCCATCACATTAACAGTATCCGCCAGGCTCATTGTTTGACTCTGACAAGCAGTTACACACGAAGCAAGAAATGAGGTCCTAAGAGCAGCTCGAGTGAAATCATATGCCCCATTAGCTATGATCTTCCTAATTAATCCAGTAATTCCATCCAATTCTTGGTGTGTGCTCAAAAACCAGATTGAATCCAAGGAAATGCAGAGTGCATCATTAAGTGTCTGAAAATCTGCCAACAAGATCAGACTCTCAGCAAGCTCCCAATCGTGAGCACTCACAGCCCCCTGAAACAACCGGCCTAGCTCAATTCTATCTACTCGACTGAGCTTTCTCTCGTTTTTCCCGTGATCGCGTTCAGAAGCAGCCAGCCTGGATTTAAGTTTCTCCGCACCGAAAGTACAAACACTTGTACTCAAATCTCCCTTCATTACAAGTGGCGCTTCTCTAGAGAAAATTACATTGTTGGGGCTACCTACCCCACTTTTATCTGAGCTAAAACCAACAATATCAGTACCATATTCACCCTCGTCACTCAGACTTGACTTCTCAGCATCAGCGGTTTCAATTTCCATTTCCATCAAGTCGTCATCGGAACACTGACGTTGTTCGATATTTACTTCACCCTCTGTATCCAAGGATCGGCTGCCTATTTCACTTCCGATGTCACTTTCTCTACCAACCACAAAAACCTTCTTTGCTTCCATAGGCAAGGTAACAAGGGAGACCTCAGTCCCAGACCTTCTAAACCTTATCCAACACACTCAGAACAACCCATTGAGTAAAAGAAATCTTAAGTTAGAACGAAAGCAAAAAGGGGCTCTTTCAAAGAGTTTCTCTCAGGGGAATTTTGCTTGGGAAGATCTCTGTAATCATTCCCAAATGCAAAATTCTTTTACATATTTGGCCTCTAAATTTAATATTCCAATTGTGAGAGGGAGATCCAGGTAGAATTCAGCTACAAATTTTGTAGACATCGGCCAACCATCAACAAAACCCTACGATCATTATAGCATCTCAATCAATAATAAAACTCCTCAAACGCCAAAAAACTGATAATCAATCGATATACATAAGGCGGAATAAATGTCACACAGAGTACAATTTTTCACAAAAATGCAGAAAATGTTGAAGGATAGAAAAAAAATGGAATGTAGGGAAAGAAAGACCGACCTGAATAATTATCAGTGGGGGGAGAGAGAGCTTGTGGTTGCCTTTCTTTTCTACTTGTGGACAACGATGCACTCAGCTCTTTTGTTTTATATTGATTTTTGGCCACCGAAAATAAAACAATTTTGATATATAAAATAAGAACATATGATCAATAAATTCCCGTCTCGATTTTGAAATGTGTAACACAAAAAATATTTTTGTACTTACTAGGTCTATGTATGTTTTTCGGGATGAAATTTGGTATAAATATTAAAAATCTGAAACAAATATATGATATTTCAGAATTAAATATTTTAGAACTGATACTAATATATGATTTTTGAATACTCAAATATATATAACTAATATTGATATTAACGACATGTCTATTTCAGATTAAAAAAAATTGGTACAAAACCTTGAAAAACTGTTATTAATATATGATATTCAGTACTAAATTTTTCATATCTTACAATAATATATGAATTCCTAATAGTCAAACATATATAACAAATTTTGGTATTAATGACATGTTTTTTAAGGATTAAAATTTGGTACAAAATATTGAAAATATAGTAGTCATAAATGATATTGAGTATTAAATGTTTTCAGATCTGACACTAATGTATGTATTTTGAGTACTCGAACATGTATAATAAATTTTGGTATAAATTACACATGTTTTTTTTTAAATTATGAAAATTGGTATAAAACATTAAAAATGTAATACTAATATATGATATTCATGTATATTATTTCAGATCGAATGCTGATATATGATATTTGAGTATACAAACAAGTGTAGAAATATATTAAAATTAATATATTTGTTCCAATTTATACTTAAATATTTATTTTTTGTACCAAATCTAAAACATTTGTCGTGCAATGTCATATATATGTTACATATTTTCACTATTATGTACTGAAATTCATTTAAAAAAATAATTGCAAGCTCAGAGAGTGCATAAACAATTTTTTTGTGAATCAGAGACCGGGGAGAAAGTTTTGGTCTGCCAAAAAAACACATTTTATTATGCCGCTAGAATTTAAAAGCAGACCTCCCTAAAATAAATAATAACAATGATGATATTCAATATACATACACACATATACATACACACATTGCATATTAGGTCATAACAAAACAATTATAAAATGAGTTCATATAACAATTACGTGATTTTATTAGTACGACTTATAAAAGATTTCAAACTTATATTTTTTTTCAAGAGATGCTTCCACCAAAGTCCAAAATCCAGAGTTAACTTTTACATATTAAAAATGTGACTCTAATGCACATGACATTTTGCTCTGCATAATTCTTATTTTTTAATAATCATATTCGACATCATTTTGACATGCACCGACTCAAACACTCACGACTATATAATAAATTATTATAATAATTATTTCATATTCGTTTTCGCTTTACAAAAGTCATTAACACAAATTTTTTTCAATATCATCTTATTAACATTGAATATTTTTTCTTTCCAAGCCATCATTTTATTGAGTATTAAAAGATTAATATTATTATCAATGATTTATTTTTTCATCTTTGAGATAAAAAAAAAAACTAAAAACTCGAACATAAAATCAATCGTCAATATTCGACTCGATTTTATTTGTTTGAATCTCGACGGTTTTTCATAATGTAATAAGATTTATTCATATAACACATGAGGATCTAAAAAGAATAATTGACTCCAACATATATAGTGAGATTGAGAGTTTCGTGCCAACCGAAAGTTTCACTGTGGATGCCAGATCGCATAGAACACAAAGAGCTAACTGTTCATGACTACAAACTCCTTCAACAATCGCCAGAATTGTACTGTTAAAGAAGATGGAGAGAACTAAATGTCAACGTTGGGTTGGATATGAAAAGTGGCTTGAAATTAGAGGATGTTTCTGCTAATATAAAGTTCATTCAATGATCAAATAATTCATTAGTCATGGTTTGTTTGTTCTATATATATCCTTAACTGAAAGGGACATTCAATACATCCAAATTAGTTCAATGACATTAAATCAAGACAAAAATTTGTGTGAAACGGTTTTATAAGTCGTATTTTGTGAAACGAATATCTTATTTGGGTCATCCATGAAAAATCATTACTTTTTATACTAAGAGTATTACTTTTTATCGTGAATATCGATATTGTTGACCCGTTTCACAGATAAAGATTTGCGAGACCGTCTCACAAGAGACCTACTCTTAAATTAATTAGTCATGAATCAACCAATAATTAATCACACAAAACTTAAATAAAAACACACACGTGAGATGATCTCATTGACCAATTTTCTGAGATAAATATTCTATTTGGGTCGCTCGTGAAATTTTTTATGCAAAAAGTATACTTATTATTATAAATACGAGCAGAGTTGATTCATCTTACGAATAAAGATCCATGAGATCGTCTTACGAGAAACATAATTTTGACTTAAATTAATGGCTTTCAAGAAAAACCAACTTAACCACACCGAATTAGCTAGACGGAAAATGAACTTTTATGAGAGCAGAGTTGAAAACATAACATTAGATTTGTTTTAAAAAATTATTTATTAAAACAAACCCAATTAATCCATAGGAAACTTTAATTGCTATCGAAAAAAAGAATAAAGATGTATATAATTAGCACCCATTATTGTAAAAAGAAAAAAGAAAAAAAAATGACCCACATGTCGCGAAAGTTTCGAAAGAATATGTTTCTTTATGCTTTTGGGCAGTATTTTATATTCTTCTACCCAAAAGATATTCCATCGAGTAATACAAAGTGAATTTTTTTTATAAGTTTTAATTAGTGTTTTATTCCTAAAATAAATATGAATAAAGTTCATTTGGCTACATCAGAAGAGTTGATCATGGGATTTTCTTAAGAGATGTATATTCAACTAAATCTAGTTCAATTGAATTTCCATTGCTTGTGAGTTTATATGAAATTAAAGTGAGTTTGATCTGAATAACTATATATTTTTAAAAGTGTATTTTTTTTTAAATATTGTTTGATTTCAAAAGTTGTTATAAAAAATACTTAAATAAATATTTTTCTAGAAGTCAGAATCTATGACATACTACTTCTGCTTCTCCTTTTATTTAAAAATAAAAACAAATCGTTTTTTGTTGGGGTGTAATAATTATCCACGTTATGAGGCCAATCAAACCATGATGGTTGGTCTGGTGTATGATATATAATATTTGAGTTGCATCATAATATCATTTATAATTTGATAAACCGACAATCGTTCGTTTCTACAATTTTAACACATAAATTTTTTTAAATAAAAATAAAAACACTTTTAAATATCGAACTTAAAATATTTTTATATATCACAGTTTCAATACCCGAACTCTTCTCAAATTTAAGATAATAGTAATTAATATAAATCCTCATTTCCCCACTAAAAGGCAAAAGTTTTCTTAAAAAAAAAAACTGGTTTATATGCGTAAAAATAATAATTTAACAGAGCACTTTCAAAATTCGCCATACAGCTGCTGCTTAATATACCCTACGGACGTCTAGATCCCTCCACACACGCAACAATCTCTCCATCCCTTTGACTGACAAAAATCCGGAGTTTTCTTTTGTTCTTATAGGCGATCTGATCATCTATTTGGGTGATTTTTGTTCTATTGATTGAAATCATTGGATTTCAGTTGAGAAATCAGCTAATATGGATGAAGAGTACGATGTGATTGTGTTGGGGACGGGTCTCAAAGAATGCATCCTCAGCGGCCTCTTGTCCGTCGATGGTCTTAAGGTTTCATTTATTTTCCCTTTCTTTGATTTATTTGAAGCTCCATTTTCCCCATTTTCGTTGTTCCCCTCTTATATGATATGTACATCTGGATTTTTTCAGATTAAATCTGATTCTCTGTCCAATGAGTGATTTTTTGTGGGTAATTTTTGAAATGGATCTAGTGTTCATGTCAAATGATCTGATCGATTATGAATGCTTTCAATTTGTTGACCTATTAAATGCCTTGAGTTAAAGATTTTTGTTGAAATAATTGGCACGATGAGGCCAGGAGTCAAATCCATTTCCTATGTGTGTTTTACTCGGGCCACGCTATTGGTAGTCGTTTGATTGTATTTCTTAATGCATTTTTACTTCTGTTATATTCCTTCAAATGGACACTAAATTGATATTTCATCCAAACAATTGCAAAAAATTCCTGACAGAATATGAGGACTCAAACCCTGAGGAATAGGCTAGTAGGTGCTATAATTTTGACATTGGCGGCAGTTATGTGAATCTGATAGGCTTTGGGAAATGAGGGGATTGGTTCATCGCGTTCGGATTTGGATTTAACATCATATGCCAGTGGTATCTGATAATTTCCAGTGTCTTGAGAATAGTTGTGTTTATAGGTGGCTGCATGTCTTTGCTCATCATGCAAGTATAGTTCGGCTATTTTATTTATCAAATTAACTAATACTGTTAATGAGCGTATTTCACATTTCTACAGAGGGGTAAAGACGACTTGTTATATTAACTTCTTTAAAGCATTGACTTGTTGAACTTGAATTCTCAATATACTTATAGTATTCAAAATTTTCACTTTATTTGGATGCTTCTTCCCTTCATACCCACCTATATTCTTGTCACCTGTGCTGGAAGTTCGGAAACTATGTTGAAAAACTTAACCAAATGCTTTGTTCATGACTTCATGTTGGATTGAATTTGAAATCCACCTCAATTACTCAAAAAGCATAGTTGTCAAGGCGCTAGGCGACGTCAAGGCGACGAGCCACTGCCTAGCGTCCGAACGCCTAGGCGACAAAAGGCGATCGCCTAGCCACGAGGCGATAATAGAATACGTATCGACAGGGGTTGATAATAGAATACGTATCGACATGCAAAACTAGGCTTTTTTTTTTAAATAAATTACTTATGGGCTGAAATTTGTTATGGGCTTATTTAGTTGGGCTTTGGGTCATTAAAAAATAAAGGAGAAGCCTGCTTATGTGATGCGCACAGGCTGCTGCAAAGAGGCGATTCGCTTGGAACGCCCATCGCCTGGAGAAAGGCGGTTTCAAGGCGCTAAAGGCGCTCGCCCAGCCATGCACGTCGCCTGGTTGTCAACTAAGGCGCTGAAGCTCCCGCCTTTGACAACTATGTCAAAAAGTAACTATTTGGGACTTGAAATGCATTATCAATTGGATTTTCTAAATAAACAAAGGATTTATCATTATGGATTTGAAATCTCTAGCTTTAAATCCATCAATCTAAATGCAACCTGATGCAATTGAGGGGCCAATACCTTACTGCGCCCGAGTTTGAAGGAACAAATAATAGTATACTGCACGCTCTGATGCTTTTGTTAAAATGAAATAGGTGTTACCAAATATGTTGATGGATTTTCTCACAATAATTTCAAAAAACTATTTGGCTCTAAAATGGTTTAGAGATACTAATTGGTGTATCTTCCATGTTGCTCAAGTGATGCCGTGCATGATCTATTTAATTTTTTCTCTTTGTAAAACTTACTTAGTTTGAAAAGTTGTTAGGGTCCAAGTATATTTTGCATTTTCGTACAAAAGTAAAAAACTAAAAGCCAAAAAAATTCTCAATATGCTATAGACCATTGATAAGCATTGACATACATGCATGATACATTATGCACTTATGTATTCATGACTACCTGTTAAATCTTATAATTCCCTCCCTCTCTAGTTCGTCTATAAATATCGAAACTATGTAATGTAGATTTAAGTTTCGTAGATTTCTCGCCAATTATTCATCATCACTGCAGTGCCTTTGAATATTTATTTCATTCTTATTGGGCTTGACTTTGTTATGCCTTTCGAATTAGGTTCTACACATGGATCGAAACGATTATTATGGTGGAGAATCAACCTCTCTCAATCTCATTCAGGTATTATTATATTTTGTTCTGGCCAGAGAACCTATGCCAACAAACTTCTCCATTACGCCTTCAAGAATTTGAATGGAATTCTCATTTTCAATCATCATTATTATTGGTTTTTTTATGCAGCTATGGAAGAGGTTTAGAGGGAGTGATAAACCACCGGCTCACTTGGGTCCCAGCAGAGATTATAATGTTGACATGATCCCTAAGGTTTTTATTATTTGTGTCTTGTTGGACGTCGTTTTGAAGATTTTGTTCCTTTAACTTTCTAGCGATAATGCCACTATGAGTCTTTCATTTTCTCAGTACATTATGGCAAATGGTGAACTTGTGCGAGTCCTAATTCACACCGATGTTACTAAATACTTGTATTTCAAAGCTGTGGATGGCAGTTTTGTGTACAATAAGGGGAAGGTATAAACAGATTTTTTTTTGCTTAATTCTTTCTCACAAGTTTATGTTATTAAGATTTTCTAGAATTGTTGATTCTGGCTGGATTTTGATGTAAATTTAATGTAACAGATTCACAAGGTGCCTGCAACTGATGTGGAGGCCCTCAAGTCGCCACTTATGGGCATCTTTGAGAAACGACGTGCACGAAAACTGTTCATTTATGCCCAGTGTTACAAGGAAGATGATCCTAAAACACATGAAGGGATTGATTTGACTAGAGTTTCGACTAGGGAGTTTATTGCGTACGGCCAATGTCTTTACATATATGTTATTTGTTATCACTCCAGGAATTTTTACCTGAAGAGACACACACATACATGTGTGTGTGTGTGTGTTTTGTCCATCTTATATTTCAAGGTTCCTTTTGTTTGGTATGTGATAAGATTCCGTATGGACCTGAGTGGAGTCTGGCAAGATACATTCTTATGTCATCTTTTGAGCTCACTAGGCTGGCTCATATAATTTGTACACTTTAAACAAAAAGTTGCAGTGGGAGTATCGAGAAGTTTAGTATCAAAGGTTTAAAATAAATAAGGTGGATCGAGATGTTATACTTTACAGTGTTGCACACTAGTGATTATGTTATGCTTATCCAAAACAGTAAATGAGGTCAAGTTTATTCTCAAGGAACCCTTTGCTCTGTATTTGAATTTGTCAAGATTCAAACACGAGAGTTTCTCTGCAGTGTTATCTCACTGATGCTGAATGCATTTCCACAAGTTTGTTTATGTCTTGTGCTTGGTGGGATCTTTTAGTGTTAATCTTTCCACGGACATTTTCCCTTTAAGCATTATGAAGAACCTGCCTTCGTAGCATGATTAATATCCTTATTGTGAGAAGGAAGAAAGATATTTTAACTTACTTTTGAACTGATGCATATTTCCTCGATTCTTTATGTTTATTTAACCATTCTGGTTACCAATGAATATGTATATACTCAGTTCTTTAAAACTTGGAATACGTTCAAGTTGTTCTGAGGCGAATATATTGGCCTTCTGACAGCAAGTATGGTCTCGATGATAACACTGTGGATGTAATTGGTCACGCATTGGCTCTTCACAGAGATGATCGCTACTTGGATGAACCAGCATTGGATACTGTGAAAAGGATGAAGGTAATTCTCACGTGGACCTCAAGAAAGTTCAGTTCCACTTTCTTTTTCTTGTGCTCTTAAAAGGTAATTGAACGTGGGACTTCTAATGTCCCTTTCTGAACTATCTGGTTGTGTTAAAGCTTTATGAGGAGTCTTTGGCGCGCTTTGCTGGAGGATCACCATACATCTATCCATTATATGGCCTAGGAGAGCTTCCGCAGGTTTACCACTTTATTCAGGGTTCATGCACCGATATTTTTCTTATTAAAAGTGCAATTGGTTGTGGATGATGAGATCTTCACTTTGTCTTTTATCCTAGGAAAAGATTATTCCCTTTTGCATCTGCCTCTTATCTTATTTTCTTCTCTCAGATATTCTGTCTCATGTTAGCTTCTTTCTCTGCTACTTAATATTTCCAGGCATTTGCCCGCCTTAGTGCTGTATATGGTGGGACCTATATGCTGAATAAGCCCGAATGCAAGGTAGTTTACTTAATATATTTCTCTCTTCTGCACTCCACTCGTGGCTCTGGTCTATGACCCCATTCCAAAAGAGTCAACATCCATAGGAATCTATTGTGTACATATATGGGAATGATGAAAGAAAATGATACTGAAATATGTTTATGTGATGTTTCACTAAAGATCGACTCAGTTGCAATTTTACTCTCTAACTACCAAATTGTGCTTGCATGCTTTTATCTTTCCCGTTATTCTATTGATAGAAAATCTTCAAAATGAATACATTTCTGGGTGAAAACTTTCGCTTGGAAATATACCAGCATGAATTTGTTGTTTTTAAAAGTTTGGGCTAGAATTGTTGGATGGTACATACACTGAACTTGTAATTTATCTATGGTAGTTTTTGATGACATACGTCATAGAACAAGACTTTTGATGTTTTACAGTTAAGCATTTACCTTCTTTTGGTGAGAAATTCCATTTAACATACCATTATAACGTGGTAGTTTCCAGAACTAGTGGTACTGGTGTGGTCACAAAATGTGTTACATTAGTTTAGTTTTCTTTTTACATTTTTTCCAATTGGTCTTTCTTTTGTTTCTTCTATTTTTTGTTAAATTGGTGGTTATATGTTTTCTTAATTGCAGCTACAATTTACTTTTTTGTTAGTATCCTGCTTATCATTGAGTATGATATTGTCGCTCCAGTTTTTATACCTTTAGCTACTGTGTGTTGCATTTCTTCTTGGTTTTCTTGTTTTTTGGTTATTGAATGTGATTTAATGTTGTGACTACTGACTTTCAATTGGTCAAATGTCAGGTAGAGTTTAATGAGGAAGGCCAGGTGATTGGAGTTACATCCGAAGGAGAAACAGCCAAGTGCAAGAAGGTTGTATGCGATCCTTCCTACCTTCCTAATAAGGTAATCCTCTTCCTGATTGAGTTGGTCCTAATAAGGTAATTCTCTTCCTGAATTCGAGCTGTACCAGCTTCAATTTGTACTGATCTCGTGCTGAACCTCTGCATGTAATTTTCTAGCATTTTACCCTTTTGAAGTACTCAGTTATTTATATCTAGATACACTTTTAACATCTAAAAATAGTTTTTCCTGGAAAGCAATCATTTTGGGAGTCTTAAAAGCAAATACTTTCTGTTTTTAATTTATCTAGAAATGATATAAATGATAAATAGGTCAAAAGCCTTATTTGAAAGCTTATGTTTCTGAAGTAACAATTGATAGAATAGACTATAGATTAACATTTTTGGCTCTCTATTTATTATTTTACCAAAACTTTTCCCCCTTTTGGCTATCTGTTTATTTCATACATCTGTTTTTCTTCTTTAATTATTTTAAATATTCTAGTATTCTTTATCATCAAAATTAATTTTCATGTCAGTTTGCTTTATAATTTATAATGTTTACTGAATTAGTATCCATTATTTAAATTTAACCATTTAATATATTTAATATATTTCTAACTCTTTTTATTTAATTATGAAGAAACTTATTTAGAAATTAATATTATGCTAATTTGAACAATTAAAAATTTTGTATATTAAATATTGATATTAATTACACATTTGTCTTTTCCGAGAAAATCGTTACAAAACGTTTAAAATATGATACTGATAGACTATCAACTATTTCAGATCTGATACAAAAAATAAGATTTAACGTATAAATCTAGAACAACTTTTTTTGTTAAAAAAATTGCTATACATGTTTGGTCAGTTTGCTATAAAAAATACAATGTACCATTATACATGTAGTCATAGGTTAGGAAAGCCAAATCTTGTTTCAAACATAATTTTATTGATATACATGTACCATTATGACATAATATAATGAGGCTTTTACAGGTGAGGAAGGTTGGAAAGGTTGCCAGAGCTATAGCTATCATGAGTCACCCCATCCCGAATACCAATGATTCTCATTCATCGCAGGTTATTCTCCCTCAGAAGCAGTTGGGCCGGAGATCAGATATGTAAGCAACTTTACGCATGTGTACATATTAAGATTTTTGGTTTTCTAGAGTAATTGTACCTGTGAGGTCATGTAATAATTAATATGTTTCTTATTGCGGGAAAATGTGTTTTTTTTGTGAGCTGAGTTTTTTCTGTTGTCATGTGTGATTCACTGTAACAATAATTGTGTCGTGTTAAGGCACTCTCAGAGACTCAGACAGAATTTGCTGATTTTTCATTAGAAGAAAAATAGATGTCTGGTGTGCATGTCTGTTTGTTTGTGGGTGGTAGGTGGAGTGGTCCTCAGTTCTTTGTGGATTAGGTCTGTGGGAATTGGTCACAGGAGGAGTTTTCTTGGTTTCAAGGGCGAAGTTCTGTAGTAATATTTCAGTGTGATAATGCGGTCAGTTGTCACAGTGTTTTAATGCTGTTGTATGTGGTTGATATGTTATTATGGTGTTAGTTCATGGTAAAATATCGAAGTAGTGATCCGTTTGGAGGGAATCCTCAAGACTGAAAAATGACGTCTGTATTTGTTTTGCTGAAATTGTGCATTTTTAATAGATGTCATCCACAAAGCATGATTGTCGATCTCATAGTTATTAAATGTAGAAAGGCAGAGGGGTGTGGGGAAGCCCAATCTAATACCTAGATGTGACCTCTTTCTGATGTGTCTCACTTAAAAGGGTAAAGGCAGTTTTCACAATATTTTGTATACATTAAAGTTATAATGTGACGTGATAGTGATTCATATTAATTTACTTGTGACTACTTGTTCTCTCTTGTTGTTCACTTGTTTGAAAAGTACAATCAAATGTTGCATGATATAATCATCTTCACCTATATATATTTTAGAATATTATACCCAAGTGTAAACGCCTAGACCACAGGTCACTAGTGCACCTTGTTCTTTAGCAACAAGTGAAGAAGTTATTAAAGCATGGGTGCGAAATATGTTTCTTTTTTCTGCTTAATGTTTCTATTAGGCACCGCAATGAAAAGGTTGTATGGGTTGGTATTTATTGTACAATGTTTGATTTGTTCTCATTAAGGTTTAAAGTACTAGTTGGTCTAGAGCATTGTAATTATTCGACCGTTGAATTAGGAGGTTATAAAATTATCGCAAAGAAGTGATGGTCGATGAATGCGGGAAGCTAATGGTTGCAATGAGTCTTTTATTAATGCAAATTTGGATCTAAACCACAACCAGTGTATCTCCTATAATTTGCTGGGTCAACGTAAAGATGACTTTTTGAAAGCTATTTATTTAACGGTTGTGCAAGTGATAATTTTTTATGACATAAATCCAATCTTTCCTACTTTTTTTTCCTTGGAATTTTGATTTCCTGTGTTTTCTGCTTATATACTTGACTGACTTTTAAAAATAAACTTCACACTTTGGGATAATTTGCAGTCTAGCTGTTTCACTTACAAGTTTTCGGTTTTAATGTTTTACTATAGTAATTAGTTGCCAACACTTAGGTTAGATTATGCATTTACGATAAGATGTTACTTTTTGGTCTACAGGTATTTGTTTTGTTGCTCTTACTCGCACAACGTTGCTCCAAAAGGGAAATATATTGCGTTTGTGTCGACAGAAGCAGAAACCGATCACCCTGAGACTGAACTGAAGCCCGGTATTGATCTTCTTGGACCCGTGGATGAGATTTTCTTCGACACCTATGACAGATATGAACCAGTCAATGAGCCTTCTCTGGATAATTGCTTTATATCTACGGTAGGTTTCTAGCAAATTTTGTTCCTGTTCAAGTGCTTGATATAATATTTATTTTTCTTGTTTGTACACTAATTCAACTCTATGTGACAGAGTTATGATGCCACGACTCATTTTGAGTCCACGGTCGTGGATGTCCTGAATATGTATACCTTGATCACTGGAAAGGTGAGACTTGAAATTCCCTACTTCAGTATTTAACTCTAATGTTAGCTTTTTAGTGCTAATTTTAACTTTATAAACAGTCTCGTAGAAATTTTGTTCCCTGTTAGAGAAGTTTATGTTTTATGTTAAAGCACTAGCCGCAACGATACTGTACTATTGTACTGAAGCTGGTGCTTGATACCAATTCTCTTCTGGATATTACGACGCACATTAAAATCTGTGAACACCACTACCTGTCTGATTTAAAAGCAGTAGAATCATTTTATCATCCTCTTGCTGCAAGGTTAGCATGTCTGGTGGAACCCATTTAAAATATATTAAAAAATTTGGTAATCATGACGTTAGTTCCTAGATCGACTCCACTAAACCGTTGTCTCCTTTCTGGGATGAACAAAAGGGAAAGTTTCTTCTGAGAAGAATGATACCGCTTCATACTGTCTTGGATTCGAGTTCTTGTGTGGGTTGTTTTGGTAGATAGAAATGGTGATTGATTTCTTTCATATCCTCTTACAGGTTCTTGATCTTAATGTGGACTTGAGTGCTGCAAGTGCTGCAGAAGAGTGAGAAAACTGTTGTTTGTACTTGCACTTTTGTGTGCTAAATTATTCCCCCTAAGCAAAAGCCTGTGATGAAACTCAGTTTTAAATGTTATTGACCTGAATGTTTTTGTTGGTAATTCTTGCTATCTGTAACTCAAAACATTTGTTCTGGTTGCCTTGTTTTCTAGCAAGCCCCTAACTTTGAGATTATTTTAGATTTTAAAATCAATTAAAATAAAATTTATTTTAAAATTTTGTCGTTTACTTTTATAACATATAACCAAATATCTTGGTCTTCTGAGAAAACAAAAAGATTCGCATAACAAAAATATGTTACTTCCACGAATGATACTAATGAAGCAATTTAACTCAAATTTCTTAAATATTAACGATAAGAGCAAGAAGCCCCCGTAAAAATATTTTTTTATAACACGTCTGCTATTCCTAATTTGCTATCACTAAAAATCTTGTTTTAATGTACAGCAAAGCATATAGAAGTTCATCGTGAAGAAATTGATTGCATGCTTGCGCTTTTCCTTACAGTAGGCTACGTTTGGTTGGAGGATAGAGTAAACTAATGATTAGTACGTAAATGATAAAGAAAATGATTGTGACAGGATTGTAATATATGGTGTAAAATAATATTATGTTTGGTACGATTTTTAAGTGTAGGATAATTTTGAATTTTTTGATGAAAAGACCAATTTGCCCTTCCCTTTTTTGAGCAACTGGCGCCGATCTTGTTTAGATCGGCGACAGTTTCTTACAAACCGTCGCTATCAGCGACGGTTTATGAAAAAACTGTCGCTATTAGCGACGGATTTGTTCAAACCGTCGTTATTTGCGACAGATTTTTATAGCAACGGTTTTTGAGAAACCGTCGCCGATCTTGTTAAGATCGGCGACAGTTTCTTGCAAACCGTCGCTATTAGCGACGGTTTATGAAAAAACTGTCGCTATTAGCGACGGATTTTTTTACAAACCGTCGCTAACCGGTTGGCCGGTGGTCGGCCGCGATAGGCGATCCGTCGGTGGTCGGCCGGCGGCGGTCGTGGTGGTAAGTGGTGGTGAGTTTGAATTTAGGAGAAGGGTACAATTGGAAAAATAGGAGGTATTAAGAGTGGGATAAGTTATCACACCTAAATTATCAGTATTATTTGTCCAACAAATTGTAGCTACAGTGCGGGCTTCTTCCTATTATCACGGGACCTCTGATTTGATAAAAATCCAACCAAATAGGTGATTAGCCGGGCTAAAATAATCTATCCCGGCTAATCACTCGAACCAAACGCAGCTCAATAGTATAAATTTATGATGTCATTTTTTAATATTAATATTTTCTTCAAAAATGGAAGGGAAAAAAAAAAAAGATGCACCGAGGATTTTGTTTCCTATTTTGACGTATTTCAGTTAAATATTTTTCTTCCTTCCTCCATATCCGTCGAGAAGAAAAATATGTGATTTTCAAAGATTGGCTTTAACTTTTTGACAACAAAGGAAATAAATACAGTTAATTTTCCATAATTTTTGGACATGTAACGATGATGGCAAATCGCATCATTAATTTGAATAGAAGATTTCATTCGGCACTTTGTCTGAATTAATAATATCTGAAAACATATATAAGATAATCGATTAAAGACAACGCTAGCTTCTAGCAATCCACAAAAGAAATTAAGCAGCAAGTAGTCAAAAAATTCTAAACAAACTCTCTTTCCCAAAGATATAAATCCACCAGTTAAATAGTACACAGCAAATTAAATACTACAAGCACACCAAACAATCACAGTATAGCTTCAGACAGGCACAACGATTAGTTCACATGCATATAAATGTATTGAATCAAGAGAGTTTCAAAAGCGTACTGAGTCTCGCTCGGATTCTAAATCAAACAGGATTAACAAGTTTCAGGCAGTACTGTTACGAATGAAACTCACCTTTAGGTAAAGGCCCTTTTCTCCTTCCATGAACTCGCAGATGCAAGTATCTCCCACTACAATGTTGTTCTCGCGGAGAAGGAATTTCCACTCCCTAGTGTACCGTATCCGGCCATCAGACCATCTTCTGTAATTGGCATGAAACTCTCTCCCATGCGGATCGACCAGTAGCATCTTTGGTTTTGGTAGATCAAGTTTGTATTCCTCCACCAAGGGTAAAGGGATAAACTGCCAATAATCCCATATGTAAGAATATATGAGTAAGTTATATATTAATGACATTGTATTCATATATAATGTTGTGATTTGTCATATTCGTTGCGTCAAACTTACCAAATCATTAGTTCGTTTTGCTCGAACTTGGACAACAAAATGAGGATTGGCTGGTTGTTTAGCCAATCCCTTCTCAAATATCTCAATACCACTGTATTTCGGATATAAGGGTGTCGGAATTATGCTTTTCCTTTTCCTTTTAGCGCTACCGACTGCAGCTATATATAAAGTAGAAGCATTGTAAAGATGTTTAACATTGTAAGAAACTCAAAAAAACCAGGCCAAATTCTTCAAGAAATGAGAGAGGTAGAACTTGCCTTTTTTAACTTGCTCCACTTCTATTTCTTGATTAGGCAAGTAATCAGCATCTTCTGTTTCATCATCTTCACCCTCGCTTTCTTTAGATAAATCTTCTTGTCTCTTCGACGCACGATCATCGTCATCTTTGCTCTCTTCAGATAAATCTTCTTGTCTCTTTAATGCACGATGCACCTCCTCACGATCATCCTCCTCATCTTCTGTCTCGTCATCAAAATCCAATGACACAAAAGCGCCAGCTCCTTTGGTTTGGCGTCCATTTGGCCCTAGCACTTTGATGTCGAACAAATCTTCTTCATAATAGTCTAATACCAAACTATAACCACGCATGATCTTGTTATCCTTAACAAACTTTTCCCAACCATTTTTGAAATACCATTTCTCTCCAACTTGTGCTGTCTTTACAAGCCACAAGTTGAGGTATCGGTCTCGAAAGAATATCTTCTTTGGCCAATAGATCCTCCAATCCAATGCATGAAGGATAATGGAATTAACTATCACATGACAAAACTTAAATTAGCCACTTTGCTAGATCAATATTGAAAAAGAAAAATTCACTGTGATTTAAAATACATGCAAATTAAACATACAAGTTTCAGGTATTTTTTATTTTGGCTCACATTATAGTTCTATACTTTTTCACAAGAAAACATTGCCAGCATTAGTGAACTACTTGTGGTACAGTAACTAGTTTTTGGTGACTTCCATTTTATTTTTGGAAATAGGCAAGAACTAACTGCAATTGTTTTGTACAATATTTGCTGTCTAAGTACTACTATATATATTCTCCAATCTTTTTGAACAAGTTCAATTGGTTTTACAACATTTGGATATTAACACAGTAGGCATGCATTAATTTGTTTCCATTAGTTTCGTCGCGTCGTTTTAGTTCATAACCACCAAGCCACATAATATACCTTCATACAGTTTATGGTACATAGATGCAAAATAATTAGTTTACCTGTGTTGCTATATATTTCCCGAGGGGGCGAGTGATAAACTCACTCTAAACATATTACTAGAAAATGAGAATTTATCCAATGCAAGAAATTAATTAATCCATTTACACAAAAGATCATAAATTAATCATGATGAACAATTAAGAAGCTACATATACTAATGCTGTAACATTATTTCTTTATGCAAATCAAAGCGATGAAATAAATCAAATTAAACCAGATCTTATTTTAAGGTTAAACCATCGATATATATCGCAGCAAGCACGTATATATGTTTCATCAATTATCTATATTCTTATTCTTTTAAGTATGAGACTACTATAATAACTACCAATTTTGGTCCAAAAAATATGCCAAATTTCTTCCCCAAAAATACTCTTATAATGAAAATAAAAATGTAAATATATCATTTCATGGAAAGAAATTATTCCAATGTTGTTACATTTTATACGAAAATATTTATAAATAAAGTTACTCTTGACTTTTAATGTAATTACACCCTGTAATTTTAACAACTGTTTTTGAAAAACCATCGCTAATAATGTAGCGTAAGTTTTAACAAATCAGGAATGACTTCAACGACGGTTTAATGAAAACCGTCGCTAAATTAAAATATAGTTACACAAAAACCGTCGCAAAAATAGCTATGTTTGCCCAAAAACCGTTACAAAAATAGCATAGCCAATGGAATTTAAAAAAAAAAAACCGTCGCAAAAAATATCATAGCCATTCATCCTCCTTTTCTGTTGCAAATTAGCGACTGTTTTTTTTAAAAAAAATTCCACGGCAATCTTAGTGAAGGTTTATGACGATGGTTATTGAGATCGCTTTGAAAACCTTGGCTATCATTAGTTCGCAATTTGTTTTTCACGTTGCATGTGGCCGTAGCTAATGTTCCCGAATAGTTGCATCATACCACCCACAAAATCCTCGAATGATAAGATTGTACATTTTTAATCCCTATCGATCTAATATTTCATCGTTTAATTCATCCGGGTAAATGCTAAATGAATTAAAAAGATTCAATTATAAGTTCTCTCAATCAACCAAATAATATTAGAAAAAAAAATAAATAAATAAATAAAAGGATCTAGAAAATGGGAGAAAACAACCATCTCAGTTCCACCACTTTTGGATAAGAAGAGCTTGTAGACGCCTGTTTCAGTGTTCATCGTGCGCTATATTCACTGGTCGATCCCTCAAGTCTAAAGAAAAGATTGAGGTCCAAATCAGAAAAATAAAAAACCGGCCAGTTGCTTGAGAATCTGGGCTCACCAAAAAGATCAGCGCCACGAATTTTCTCTGCGTTTTGTGTTATTCAAATCTTGAATGGGGGCTGTTCTTTGCATGGTAGAAAGCTGGCTGTAGGGTTTGGGTTGGTGGCTGGCTATATATTGCTGTTGAGACCGAATGACACATGTCAACCTTGTCCGTTGTCAGAAAATATCAGCCCATTTCAATTTTATATATATATATATATATATATATATATATATATATATATATATATGAAATTATATAGCTGGCAGAATAATATATATTTAGTATCGAGTTAATTATTAACACTTGTCAATTTATTTGAAATGATAAAATCTAAGTTTATACGCCAAGAAATCTTGAAAAACAATCTTTATAAAATTGTGGTTTTCATTACGCAATTCTAAATTAAACAAAAAATTTATTTTAATATTGAGTAATCTAATGTTGGAATATGAAATAAACCCAATAAATGATTCTAATTATATATCCATATAATATTAGCTTATAGAAAATTAAATTATTGTCTATTCAGTCAACCGGTGGTGATGAAATCTAGAGTATTTATTCGTATACAAAAAATTTTCTGAGACGATATTACAAATTAATTTTATGAAATAGATGTTCAACCAGACTCAACTTATGAAAAAATCATTTTTATATATCAAAAATATTATTATTAATATGGATATATATGATATCGAAACGTCTAGTTAAAACATTTTTGACTTAAATTGTTTGTGTTGTTTGTTACTAGGAAAATAATCTAATAAAAAGAAATTATTTAATAAATTCAAATATAATAATATTTTTTTTTATCTATATTTTGTTTAAAATGAATGGATAAGAAGAAAGTGACGTGGAAGTTAGATTATTTATGATTGGGTGGAGAAAGAGAGTGTGTGGTGTGCTGCAAATGAATATTGCGCTAGCTGTATCATCTAACTTTGCCACAGCTACTCCTGCTGTTGCTAATGCCGGTAATTATGATGATAGTGGATCGCCACCACCACCATCTTCCTCCGCCGTTAGACACGGTTGTCGCGACCGCCGCCGCCAATCGCTATGTCTGATAAGTAGCTCTTCTTTGTTAGCATACCAACGCCGAGACTCTTTATATGGATTTTATTGCTCATCGTCATCCACTGCCATTCCTCGACGCCTTATTCGTTGCATTCGCCCCCGAATAGCTCGGTATGAAGAGGAATTGGAGGAAGAGAAGAAGCTGGAGTTGTTTAATGACGATCAATCATCCATGGCTGCAGAAGTTGTTTCTTATCAGGAAGCTGTATTGGTCCCTGGACCTGATGAGGATTGCGATGGCAATAATGATCAACCGTGGAGATTTCAATTCGGTGGCGATTCCTCTATTTTATCCGCTTGCTTTGTAGGTCTTTTCACTGGAATTACTGTTGTCCTCTTCAACTACGCGGTACAAACCAAATTTCATCTGCCAATTTTTTTTATCAGTTTCGTGGCACTTAAGTCCCTAACTTTTAATTCTAACTGAAAATTATGACCTATCAGGTGCATGAAATACGTGACTTGTGCTGGGATGGAATTCCAAATCAAGGTGCTTCGTGGTTGAGAGAGGAACCTCTTGAAGCAAAATGGGCACGCGTAATCTTTGTCCCAGCTTTTGGAGGACTGGTTGTCAGTGTGTTGAAAATGATTCAAGCTGCTATAGATAATTCAACTCGTGGATCTGTCGTATCGAACTTAAGATCCGCACTAAAGCCAATTCTGAATACCGTGGCTGCTTGTGTCACATTAGGAACAGGGAACTCATTGGGACCAGAAGGACCAAGTGTTGAAATAGGTGTCTCCGTTGCCAAAGGAGTGGGCAGTCTTGTTGATAGAGGTGGTCAAAGAAAGCTGTCACTCAGGGCTGCAGGGTCAGCTGCAGGACTTTCCTCTGGTTTGTCATAATCATGTTATACAAATTATCATGTCCTTAATATATTCCTTATGCCGTATTACTAGACAACTGATCTTTAATTTATTATGTGTCTGAACCAAATTTCTGAATACATGTCTGTAAACTTATGATGGACGAGTAGCTGACACTGGAAATGAATTGTCTAAGATGGTAACGAGCAGTAATGTAGAAGAATTATGACTAAGGGCTCTTTTTTAAGTTGTTGGAATTTGTCTGTTGTTCTTATTAATCATTAAATCTTGTAAAGCTGATTGTGCGGAAAAAAAAAACCTGTTCTTTTCGTTTAATTTGTAAAATTTATGCAGCATATAGAGTCGAATTTATAAGAAACAGACAACTAAAAATTTAAAACCACAAAATTTGAGGATAATTTTCACGCTCACAAGTCTCAACTTCTAGGACTAGACATTTGAGATATAACCTTACTTTTGGAATGTTTTTTTATATATAAAGTAATCTTAAAAACGGTCATATTTCAAAGCATCTCCTTGTAGAATTGACTGAGAAAATCGTCAAAAAATAAAAGTATCTTATTTGCAGGACTATATAGGGTAAATCTGCTAAACATAGTTTCTTGATGTACCTAAAATTGTTCTTTCCTCTGTAGATGTCTCACGGTACATTTATTCTGTTACCATCATTGGTTGATAATCCAAAAACATAAGGTATTGTTGCTCGGCTGCTAATGGAAAAGTTGTTTGGCCTTACGTGAATTGTTATGAGTTCAATGTTTCATATTCTCCACATACGAATATAAGGAGAAAATGCATTCATAATAAGATGATACTGGTCATCTATGTCTCATTCTGTTCTCATTTTTCAATTCCTCATTATGGAAATCTTTGCTAAATCTCTATCTGACTTAATCTCAAGAGCTCGCATAACATTCTATGACTCATAGACCTTCTATGACTCATTGAGGTCTATATAAGTCAGATGATAACCTCAACAAAATTTAGTGTCACTTTGAAATTTTCCTTTTTTTGCTACATTAAGGATTCAACGCTGCTGTTGCGGGTTGCTTTTTTGCTGTGGAGTCGGTTTTGTGGCCATCACCCTCGGAATCATCCTTATCCATAACGAATACAACATCAATGGTGATTCTGAGTGCTGTAATAGCTTCTGTCATATCAGAAGTTGGATTGGGCTCTGAGCCAGCTTTTGCCGTTCCAGTCTATGACTTTCGTTCTCCAAGTGGTAACTGTTTAAATTCTTTTTTTCTTTATTTTTTATCTCATGCTATTGATTCTTCACTAGTCACGAATTATGTAGAGGCTTAATGTGTTTGCCGTTCCAGTCTATGACTTTCGTTCTCCAAGTGGTAACTGTTTAAATTCTTTTTTTCTTTATTTTTTATCTCATGCTATTGATTCTTCACTAGTCACGAATTATGTAGAGGCTTAATGTGTTGTACATGGACTCTGACGTATTAAACAGTGATTATTTGGCACATTTTTAGCGCTTCTTTAGTACTGCTGAGCGCACGTCCGTTGCACTTGGAGATATGATTCATGAAACAATTTTAGAACCATAGTAGAACTCATCGCCTCCTTCAGTGCCTGAAAAGCCATTACAGGCTCTGGAACCCAGCTGAACTGCCCTTCTTCAGCAGCAATCTTATAGATTGAATCACCAAGCTTTGAAATATTAATGATGATGTGATGATGAATTCATCTGATTTATTCACGATATCTGATGTCATTTCATTTCATATGTATCATTATCCGCATTCTTATTACACTCTACTGTCAAATTATTGTACAAGGAACAATTCATGAGATCTTATTTGAGGAATTTAAGGTTTAATCTTTAAAATGTTCTCTTGTCAGTTCAGAACTGCCGCTTTATTTGTTGCTGGGGGTGCTATGTGGCTTGGTTTCAATTGCCTTATCGAAGTCCACATCATTTATGATGGTTTTATGTGATGAAATTAAAAGAGATGTCGGGATACCAAAAGCAGCGTTCCCCATACTTGGTGGCTTGGCCGTTGGGCTTATGGCGTTGGCATATCCTGAGATTCTATACTGGGGATTTCAGAATGTAGACCTTTTATTGGAATCTCGCCCATTTGTGGGGGGTCTCTCTGCTGGTCTGTTGCTTCAGGTGGTGTTAGTCAAAATAGTAGCAACTTCTTTGTGTAGAGCTTGTGGATTAGTGGGAGGTTACTATGCCCCATCTTTATTTATTGGTGCTGCTGCAGGAATGGCTTATGGGAAAGCTGTTGGTTATCTGTTTTCAGTGTCAAATGAAATCTTTCACCTATCAATCTTGGAAGTTGCTTCCCCTCAAGCATACGGTCTGGTATATATAAATTTCTTGAATTGCATAATGGATATCTCGTTACTCTTTATTTTTTGAGTTCCATAGACATTTTTAATTTTTAAGTTTCTTATAGTACCTGCATAGTTACCTATTGGTTTACTCTTTCTTCATGATTAACATAGCAATATACGCTCCAGGCCCCAGAGTACGCCGTCCCTTCCCTGGACTAGAACATTCAATGTAACGACCATGGCCGTAGGTTGACCCAAAATGAGTTTCAACCCACCACTACTAGTCATGGGCCAGTAGGTTCGTCCAACATGAGCCGTAACCCATGCCCATTCACCGTTGGTATCAACACTCTAGGAATCTAGGTATTAAGGCAGGAGGTCTTGGGTTCGAGTGTTGGGGGAGGCGAAAGAAACTAGTTTCCAGAGGTGGGATATTCTATGAGTGATGGTGTATGTGCATGGGTTACGTCCCATGCTAGACTAACCTACGGATCATGACAAGTAGTGGTGCATAGGTATGAGCTGAGGCTCATGTTGGGTCAGCCTACGGCCATAGTCATTAAAAAAAGGCTACGGTCCATGACCAGTAGTGGTGCATGGATATGGGCTGAGGCTCATGTTAGGCCAAGCTACGGCCCATGGTCGTTACAAAAAAAAAATAACATGAGCCTCAGCCCATACCCATGCATCACTGCTGATCATGAGCTGTAAGTTGGTCCAGCATGAGCTACATGCACCATCATTCATAGATTATCTCACCCTATGAAAATGTTTTCATTCACCTCCTTTACACTCGTACACAAGACCTCAATGCTTTAGTACCTAGATTCCTAGAGTGTAGTGTTGGTACCAATTGAGAGTGGTCCATGCTGGACCAACCTATGGCACATGACCAATAATGGTGCATGAAAATGGGCTAAAGGTCATGTTAGGTCAGCCTAATGCCCATGGTCGTTACATTCAGTATTTGACGTTTATAAAAAAAAAAAATCCAATTCTAGGTTGATATTGAAGTGTTCCAAGTTCCTCGAAGATTATAAAATTTCATCTTTCTTTTTTTGTTTGTTTATCCATGGCCTTATTCATCTTTGTTTAGGAAGGAAAGTGATGGTTTGCTTACAGTCAGAAATTTTTCTCTTGACACTCAACTTGCAAACCCTGCAATGAAAATGAAGTTCAGTTGAACAATTGGAAATTTTCGGAAATGAAAATCCTTAATTTTTTCTATATCAACACAAATCTTTTTGCATGAGGAATCATTGCACTGCACGATGATGTCAAGTCACGTTCTGTAAATTTTTTGTATCTTCAGGAGTAGTATTTGGATTTTGAATGTTTTTTTAACACAGGTTGGCATGGCCGCTACTCTAGCTGGGGTATGCGAGGTACCTCTTACCGCAGTTTTGCTTCTCTTTGAATTAACACAGGATTATAGAATAGTTCTTCCACTTTTGGGAGCTGTGGGTCTGTCTTCCTGGACAAAAGCCCTATCAACAAGGAAAAGCACCATTGATAATACAAGAGAACCGAAAGATACAGAGGTTGGAGCAGCTGCACCAGAAGAATATTCTGATGTCACAAGTGTTCAGAACTCTGCTTCTTCCTCTTATTTGGATAAATCAAATGGAAGTAGTATTTGTGAACTTGAGAGTTCACTTTGCCTTAATGATGATAATGATGACGACTTGGCAAATGAAATTCTGGTTTCAGAGGCAATGAGAATACAGTATGTCACAGTACTGATGAGCTCTTCTCTAACAGAAGTGGTGTATCTCATGCTGGAAAAGAAGCAATCCTGTGCAGTAATAGTGGATGACAAAACTCAGCTTATTGGTCAGATCACTCTCAGTGATATACAGCAGTTCATTGAATCATCAAAGATAAAAAGCGAGAAACCTCAGGTAGCACTTGTAATGCAAACAATAATATGACATGTCACTTTTTTTTCAATCTTTCAGTTAGCACGTGTGACATTTCGAGTCTTGTGCCACATCTACAGTATTTTCCTCATTTCTGTCGCAGAGTACATCCTCTCTTGGATAGCTAATGGAGCTGCCTTCTTTGCATATATAGAGACGCGACCATCTTGTATAAAAACACAAATATTCACTCAAAATTATAATATCCTTTGATGACACCGAAAAATAGGAATAGTTTTTTTTTCAAACAAATAGAATTGATGTTTGGAAATTTTGAATGCAGGTACTTAGAGTATCGAAACTGTGTTCCTCCTATGCTGAAAGGTGTCGTGTAACATGGACAGTAACCCCAAACACAAGCCTCCTTGCTGCTCTAACTCTTATGAATAAACATAAATTAAGCCAAATACCAGTTATCATGGAGCATGTGGATTCTGGAGGTTGTCCTGTTGGCCTTTTAGACAGAGTGTCCATTGATCTTGCCAAGAGGTATAATAGCATTATCATACACAAGCATAACATAATTTTGGAAATATAGTATCTATGAAGTTACGTGATGCATCAGTTTCAATGTTGACCTGAGTTATAAAGGTCAAAAAAATTATCAGAAAATGGTGTGAAATATTTTAGTATTATGGAATTGATTTGAATACTTATCGATGGACTGATTGAATATTTGATAATTCTATGATTAGTTTATTTTGGTCTCCAAGTTGAACATGTTCGGTATGTATATGGTGAAGAAATCTTTGCAGTTTTTCACGTGTGTTACCTTTTTTGGACACAGAGCCTTTACAATCCAGGAGGCTCTCAGCTGGGAGAAAATGAAAAATTGAGGAACTTTTCATTCAGTCTTGCAAAGACAATTTATAGATTTTTATGGTAAGTAAAATTTCTACTAGTTGCAGCATTATCTTAAAATTTATGTATGATTTACATATTTGTGAAAAGTGAAAATTGCGGGAGAAGTATGTATCACTAATTCTTTCTTGATTTGTACTTGATAATTATTAGGATACCCAAGTGACATTAGGACTGTACTACAAGCCTATGCATAGGTTGCAACATCTAAAGCTGTTAGCAGGAAACATATCAAGTTAAAAAGCTAATGTGATTAATAGAGTTACTGTTATTTATAAATGTATCAAAATGAGATGTTATGCTCAAATCGGTCGGATAACAGGTAAATAATGATCATCCCAATATATATATAGTTACCTCGGTACTTCTTCATATTCTCCTGAGTTTCAAACTTAAAAGATCTGTCAGCAGAAATGAATATATACCTGATGATGATGTCTTCAGCATGGACTTAGACTGGAATGGCTGATTTTCCGTATTTTTAGCAGCATTTTTGTTTCATTTCCCACATGTAATGTTTTTTACAACATCCAAGTTTAAACGCCTGACACAGATGTTGTTTAAGAACATAGAGTACAAACAAACAAATTCCAAAATAAGCATAAGCAGGAGTTCTGTTAGCAAAATGGTTCGAGTGTCTTTTGTCATCTGTAATTGTGCTCGAAACTGAACAAATGACTCTCATTTAAATTCGAACAATAATAACAGAAAGCGTACTGCTAGGTTTAATTTCAGCCGTAGATGTTCTAATGTTGGGAATTATTTTTATGTGTCAAAGGAGTGGACTAGTGTGACTTAATTTCCTCGTTAGAACGAAATATTTACATCTGTAAATAGATTTTGTCCAGTATGACTCGATTAGTAGCCAATGGATACAAAATTACAAATCTTAACTAGTTCATGTGGTGAAGCATGTCTCGTATCCTACTGGAGACCTGGCTCATCCCAGGCCTCCTTTCTGGCACCATATCTGTGCACTCTAGAGCTATATTCGTGAGCTTTAGCATTTCATCATATCCTTCCTTTTCCCCTAGTATGTCCACATCCAAAATATCTGTGGACCAATCGTTGTTTACAGCTGCTCTAACCCAACTCGATAGATCAGTAGTATCACCTTGACCCTGATCACTACCAGCACTACTGCTGCTATCTGATCCTGTTAAAGGGTGTGGAACTTTTCCCGTTACGACTTCTAATAGAAGAATACCAAAGCAGTATACATCTGCCTTGTTAGTCGGCTTCTTTCCCGATAACAATTCAGGGGTTTTTCCCACTGCCAGCTTCTGGGGTGTGGCTAGAGGTAAGAATCCGTAATCTGTTAGCTTTATTAGAAATTTGCCATCGTCTAACCGTTGGATGAGAACATTAGAAGACTTAAGGTTTCCATGTATCACCCTCCGCGAATCCAAGCATTGATGGAGGAACTCTAGAGCCTCTGCTATATCTTTGATTATGGATAATCTGGCATTCCAATCCAAGGGCATTCTTCCAACTCCTCTGTTCTCTGCGGTTATATTTTTAACAAAATATATCCAGTCAGAATAAGTAGCAAGCTAGGCGTCAAAATAAGTAAATAATGATGGTGGAGCTGTTGATCCATCTATGTGCATGGATCAAGCTCGATGGTTAAGGAACTATAGTGATGCGCCGATGGCGGTCCGAAGAATGTAGCATAGTTGCTTTGGTCACATGCCACCGTTGTGCATGTACTTAATATGCTGCAAAATATAAATATTAATATACCATCACTTCAGTTTTGCGACATTGCAATGTGACTGAAATGATGGTCAGACCACCAACACCATGAATGCAAATCTTGTACATCTCCATACTACTTCGCAATGAAACATCATGATTATCACTAACCGTGAAGAAGGCCGAACAAGTTGCCATCAGGAACGAACTCATAAACAATCAATTTCTCCTCTTTCGAGTAGTGAAACGCGATAATCTCGACCAGGTTTTCGTGTTTCACATTCCCCAGCAAATGCATCTGTTGCGAGAATTCTTTCTTGCTCAGTGGCCCTATTTTGAGTCTCTTCACAGCCACGATCAAGCCACATTCCAAAATAACCTTGTAAGTGGTTCCCATCTTCCGGGGTCTTCCGATAACTTGAGCTGCGCCGCACAACAACTCATCCAAGTCAAACAGTAGGGGTTTATTAAAGAAATTTAATTCCATGTGTGTGCTTTCTGGTTCTTCTGTGAACTCGGGCCAAGGCCTTCCTTTATTTGAGCTCTCCCCAAGGTCTGCAGGTTGTATGAATATACAGGTTAATATTAATCAGGAGATTGAATTAGGCACTGCTAATTTTTGAACTTCCCAGTCTGTATTTCCTTTTCTGTCTAAAGAAAATCTATTGCGTCACTCTTTTTGCACGGTTGAATGAAATCATTATCATGTTCTGACTTCATATATTTCCAAATATCATATTACTATTATCCTTATTATGCTTACTGTAAAAAAACTATTATTTAAACACCAAATTGAAATAAAATTCTGTAATAACATTGAATCATTTAATTTTCCATTATATTTAAAATCATTCAATTTACATTACATGCAAAGCGTTTTTAAAAAGTCAACATCATGTGAAATACACGTCTTCTAACTTGCTTCTTTTTTATGTTATGGTGTAAGAACATGATGCACCAAAGATAATTCGAAAGTTTCAAATCAAAGACGCGTTACTTTTTACAATTTTTCTTTTCAAATAACTTTTACTCGTCTTCAAAATTAATTTTTGTTCATCTTTAGAAGGTCTCTCTTTATAGCTACCAAAAATGACATGACTAGAAAAGTTTATAATAATTACTTTCCAAAAGAAACGTATATCATAATTGATGAACTACGTATAATTTTTTAAAAATACACGCGCACACACACACAGAGAGATATCTAAATTTCATCAGTTTAAATAAGAGACAGAAAGAGACCTTGAGGCTGCTGTTGCTCGTGTCTTGTTCTTCTTCCTTGAGCAGTCTTCCTGCTGCAATAACATAGGAAAATCAGTCCCATGCATAAAGGAACAAGTGCTGCCGCCGCCACAATCACCACGATGCTCCATAATTTGAGGCCGCGACCGCCATTTTTGCCTTCCGATGGAGGCCATGGAGCCTCAGGAACAGGCGCGGGAGCAAAAGGAATTGGATTAGGACAAGGGTTTAACCCAATTATCACTCCTCCCCCACACAACCCAGAATTATTATCAAATGAACTCTTCGTAAATCTCCGCAGAACAGGAGTTTCAGGAACTTTTCCTTGTAGATGATTGTGGGAGACATTGAAAGCCACTAAAGATTGCTGATCAAAAGGAGGAATCAAACCCGAAAGCTCATTTTCTTGAAGCTCCAATCCTATTAAATCAGGTAGGTCGATATATCCGGACGGTATAGATCCCGAAAACCGATTTCTAGATAGTAAAACGTGCTCCAAGTGCACTAGATTTGTGAGATTCGGAAGAGGGCCATTCAGGCTATTGTTTCTGAAGCTGAGTTTGGTCAAGAAAGTCAGATTCTGTAACAATGTCGTCGGGTGAAGGGAACCTGTCAAGTTTATCCCTTCAAGAACCAAATGCGTGACATGCCAATCGGAGCATCCGACTCCAGCCCATCTGCTACTATTGTTCTTATCACATGGAGGTCCAGTCCAATTCCGATGCAGATTGAAAAAACTCGAGTACACAATATCTCTCAGTTGAATCAATGCATCCCGCTCTTCCGGAAAGAAGTCTTGGATCGCAAGAGCGCCTGATGATGATGCTAAGATCGAAACGAATAAGAAATATACGCTAACCCGAGCTGCTGCTGATGATGTGTGATCATTACGAACAGGTAACATACTGGACGGGATCTTCTTCAAGAAATAAAGGTCGTTGCATTACATCTTCCGATCCCTCTGTCTTCTTTATTGTATTGTTATTACTACAATTTAGTTTGACGAAACAGGCTATGTGAAATAGTTGGCAATGATTCCAATTTCTACTCTGGAAAGCGGACACACCAAAGTCTTCAATTTTTCTCTCATGATATATGTTGAGGTGTGCACGTTTGTGTTTTCACACACACTCACACACACACGTGTGTGTGCGAGTACGTGTACGGTATATCGATATATGCATACGTATATGTATGAATGCAGACTCAACATAATTTTTTTAAAAGAAATACACAAACTATTTTAAGAAGTACGTATATAATTGCCCATTGTACATAATATTTCATAGTTTATATGTAAAGAATGAATTATGCAATAAAAAATGCAATGCTGTGGGCAGCTTATAATTTAATAACAAAATGGGGAAATTCTCGGGGTGGTTAGGGTGTTGGTTGGAGTGTGTCTATATATATATATATATATATATATATATATATATATATATATATATATATATATATATATATATAGAGGGTTTGATTTGAAGCATTGATTTTGGATTATACAGTTTGAAAAGTTGTAATTTACTAAGTGGGCTTTTAAAAAAAAAGTGCTTTTTCAAATAAAATATAAAACGAACATTACATTACATTACATATTTGGATGAATTAAAAGAAATTATTACTCCAAAAGGTGAAATCGCTCACTTTAAGCGCCCTTCACCCCCGATCTGACAGAAATGTGAGAGGAAGTAAATCATGGTGACTCAGCCAACGAGCAGTAGCTAGACCTTATGCTACGCCGTGCATAAGGAGCTCCCCCTCATTGGAGGGAATTAAACTCCCACACTGCCGCTTGCGAGACTCGATCTCTGGTCATTGCTCCAAGATTCATTGATGTTGACCAATTGAGCTAAGCCCATGCGGGCAATTAAAAGAAATTATTGAGTTAGCTACGAGTAACAACAGCTCTATGTTTATAGCTTTTCTATGCAATTCTTGGCTATAATTTTCCAGGGGGAAAAATGAAATCAAGAAGTACATTCGAGCATTTGTAAAACAATTTTTATATCTAAACATGCTAGTTCATCTTCATGCCAGATCAGAGTTTGTATTTTGCATAAAATGTTAAACTGCATTGCTCGAGTAGTTGAATATATTTTTTGGCAAAAACTTGTGTGATACGGTCTCACGGGTCGTATTTTATGAGACAGATCTCTTATTTGGGTCGTCCATGAAAAAATATTATTTTTTATGCTAAGAATATTACTTTTTATTCTGAATATCGTTACTCGTCTCACAGATAAAGACTCGTGAAACCGTATCACTCTTTTTTTTAACCATTTAATGGAAGTATTTCCTTAATTTTAAGGATAATTAAAAATATTTAGGAGAATTAATTTTTTTATGTATTTATGTATACTCGAACCGTAGTTTGGTTAAGTAGTTGCTGATGTGGAATAAATAAATTCCCTAGAATACTTAATGACTCCGATGATGATTTGATTGGTCGGAATTCTCACTTGATTATTTAATTTAAGCTAGCTAGTCCTCTTTTAACTAGCACGTATATATCTAATATCAGCGTGATTGATAGGGTCGGTTAATTGTATCATATTATATTATTTCTTGATAAAATATAACTAATAATAACAATATATTATTTGAAATTTGAACTTTTATGGAATTTAATCCAGAATAAATAAAGGAAAAACGACGGAATTGTCTAATTGATTGATTATTCTATTTACGGTTCAACAACTAATTGGAGGCTATATTTATATATTCTCATTAACATGATCACACAATCAAATTTTTATGTTTGGTTGTTGAACAAATATTTATTGAATGCATTTTTATTTTTATATTTACTTAGCATGTGTTTGATTAAAATTTAATTTCTTTTGCTATAATGTTGTATACATTAAGGATTAATTAAAATATATGGAAATTTCTAAAATAAAGAATGATATGATTGAGAAAACATAACAAAAGTTATGAATGATTAACGAGATGTTTATCTTTAGGATATTATTCCAATAATATATGATAGATCGTATATATATTGATAAATGTCTATCTGTAAATGCAATTTTGGAATCATGTCTAGAAATTTCATGTTATCTTTATGTGTATTTAGACAAAAATTTGTGTGAGATGGTTTCACGAGTCATATTTTGTGAGACATATTTCTTATTTGGGTCGTATCTGAAAAGTATTTCTTTTTATGCTAAGAGTATTACTTTTTATTGTGAATATTAATACGGTATCACAGATAAAAATTCGTGACACCATCTTATAAGCGACCTACTCGTATATCTAAGAATGGATATTTATCATATGCGTGATATTTAATATGAATACCATAACATCTTGTAATCCGAAAAAAGTGGAGAAAGTGAAAAAATCAAAAGTTTAAACAGGGACAAGTTGTAATAAGATTGATGAGGGGCTGAAAGTGCAAATATGGAGACGAGGTGTAACAATCCTATTTTAAAGAGGTACGTAGAAGTGTGGAGCCCACATCCCATGTGCCCCTCTTCTTGTCTCCACCAGCTACTGTCCCTCAATCATTATTCATCTCTCCCCTCTCCTCCGACATTGATTCAATTTCACTAAACTAAATTAAATCTCCAGTTTTTTTCATTTGGAGCCGCCATTGGAGCAGTGCGGAAGCTCTCTGCTACTGAATTCTACGGCTATGTCAACATCCGCAGCTGAGGGTAACGGTGGTGGTGGAGCACTAGCCATTCATGATCCTACTCATCGCCACCACCATCTCACTAGCAGCGACGCCACCAACGCCACCGCTTTGACGGTCAAGAAGAAGCCACCAGCCAAGGACAGGCACAGCAAGGTGGACGGACGCGGACGTCGCATCCGCATGCCTATCATCTGCGCCGCCAGGGTGTTTCAGCTCACTCGGGAGCTCGGCCACAAGTCTGACGGTCAGACCATTGAATGGCTCCTCCGCCAGGCTGAGCCTTCCATTATCGCCGCCACGGGAACCGGGACCACCCCGGCTATTTTCTCCACTCTCTCCCCTTCGTCGTCCTCCGCCCTAGAATTCAAACACGGCCATTCGCAGCAGGTCCAACCGACACCCTTCATCCTCGGAAAGCGCCTTCGCCCCGATGTTGATGATGACCACCAACACAACCATCTCCCGAAGGAAGAGTCCGCTTCCGCCGTCGGTCCCAGCGTGCCCACAGGAGGATTCTGGGCTCTACCTGCCAGGCCCGACTTCGGCCAAGTTTGGAGCTTTGCCGCCGCTCCTCCAGCTGAATTTTTGGCCGCGGCCGCCGCTAGCAACTCCCCGCACCACCACCACCACCACCACCACCACCACCAGCAACTGCATTCCACGGCTTCTTTGAGTTTCTTACAGCAGCAGCAACCTCTTGGGCTCGGGGAAGCATCCGCTGCTAGGGTTGGCAATTATTTACCAATAGCTCAAGTTCATGGACACCATCTCAACTTGCTAGCTTCTTTATCCGGTCAGGCCTCACAATCCTCCGAACAAACAAGGGAAGATGATAATGTCAATTGAATCACAGTGTTCCAACCTGCACCATAAACGTGAATCCTCCATTAAAAACTTGACTCAATAAGCTTGCTTGTGTAGTTGTGTTAGTTTTAGTTCGAGTGCTTGATCATCTTGTGATCCATATATCTACCACAATCTATCTTTAAGACATGATTGTCTTTTCTGCCTTTGTGGTTGCTCCATGTGTGCCGTGTTTCTTGAAAGAGACAAGAAACATACAGAGAATTCCGATTCTCGCCTGCAGAGTTATTTAGGTGTTGGGAATTCGATTATTGCATTGTGATTTCTTTTCTTTTCTTTTCTTTTCTTTTCTTTGTAGGATGTCGAAAATTCGATGTCCAGTGTGCTTATTTAGATCCGAGAGCGAGTGGTATTTGTAGTTTATTTTATGTATATTTGCTTTTTGGTCGATTGGAAACACTCCCATTCGTGTAAGATTGTACCACCAATAAATGGCAACAAACCCCTTCTTCACATCCTTCATGGTTTTCATATATATATATATATATATATATATATATATATATATATATATATATATATATATATTGTTGAGATTAAATATATAAAAAGTTTCATGGAACTCTGTATCAACTGGATCTTAACTTCGAAAATCTAATTTCAACCGCCATTGGGTATCGAATTTGTTTCGAATCGAGATCGGTGGGGCCTAATCGCTTACTCGATTTTTTTTTTTTTTTGTGAAATTGTTGTGATGATACATATATAGCATGTCATTAGTGCATGTGCGGATTTTATGTGGCAATAATTATTAACTCAAATTATCTAAAATATGAGTAGAATGTATTATTGGTAAATAAAAAGTGCATGCGGTTTGACATTTATGAGGTATGACTCTTAAAAGACCTAAAAATATAAATGAATTTGTGTAGAATTCCACAAAGAAATGAGTTTTCCCGGAAGGGAAAGTACAGATGGTTGTTTCTTTTCGGTGCAAGCGAACTAGCCAAAATGGGTCGGTCGATCCAGAATTCTTGGGAATTGTAAGGGTATGTTTGGTTTTATGTTTTCTATATATAATCTTGAAATAATTAATTGTCCAACTGAAACTTAATTAACGCTTTTGTCTACAAATTAAAATGAATAATTTATAGGTGTAAATGATGTTTGCAAGTACAAATCTATTGTCTTCTTATATTGCAAAAAGACATGGACGAATCGAATCATATTATGTTGCGAGTGGACGTGATTTGGAGCTACTATAAGTCTATGATAGGGCCAAACATTTTCCTTATCTTCTGATATTCATATTTAATTAATTAATTATTATTATTTTAAAGGGATGTTAATGGTTAATGAGATAGTACTTAGTACTCTCTGATTATATTAAGGTAGCAAAACATGAATGATTGATAACAATTAGGAATAATGTACTCTGCAAGTAGTAAAATGGTCATATTCAGATAATAAACCAGCATTTGCCGAAGATATGATGGCTAGTTTAGTACATATATACTTTGGTATTCAACGTCCACTTTGGCTTCTCTCGTCAACCAAATTGCAATGCCGACCAGTCGAGGAGTTTCTTCGATTACCTGACGGAACGATGCAAGAAATATCACATTTCACGCTGTCGTGATTGACCCCACAAGCGAGAAGGTGCCTAATGAGCAAACAAATGGACTAAATACATGCAAGACTCACATTGTAATCTTGCCAATGTAAGCATCGATCTCTCCACCCCTTTGAATTTTCAGGCTCTGCTGCTCATCCTATCCTTACAATTAAAGGGAAAGATACGTACAAAACATTAGAAACAAAACTCTTGCTCCAAGATTTAAAGATTAATCAGCGACCGTACGCACCAGCAGTTGCTTCATGGCATTGGGGCATTGAATGAGGAAACAGACAGCAGGGAGCATGGTTTTTGCAGTCGTCTCATTTCCAGCGAAGAGAAGGTTAATAATGAAGTCCGCAACAGCATCATCGGCCAAGCATTCTCCCTCTAATAACCTCCCCAGCACACCGTTTCCAATCTTGCACAAGAAGAAGAATGCCGGCCTCCATGAAACTCTGTGTTCCTATTGATTTTGTCTATTATATTTTCCCTTGCCTGCCAACAACAATATGGTCAAAAACTACTATACAAACATTGGAAAGGTCATCATAAAAAAATTTATAATGACTGGCTATAAAAAAAAAATACAATTTCTTCAATTTTATGTGGTTTAGAAATAATGTAAATTATGATCACCATTATATAATGTATTTTTAGCATTTATGATTCAATTAATTAATAATCTTTCTCTTATCTATATTATAGTTTTATTAGATCTCGTTTGTCAGTGAATATAATTTTCAATTTTATTAGAGTTTTTAAATTTATTATCCTATACATTATTCAATGGCATCAATCTACTTAACTTAAAATTGATACATCTTTTATGAGCCAAAAATAGAAAATTGAAACAAAAACTCCTAGGAGGATGTTCCATATGTTAATTTTGTGAAACAATAATTTTATTGGACACAACTCATGAAAAAGCAGTGTTGTTCATCACGTAAATGGACCGGATCGATCCATACCGGATATAAGTTTATGAGACATTCTCACAAAAAACCTACTAAAAATTGGAGAACTATAAAATTTTGAACCAAAATGTAAACTTTGTTTTCCTTTGATTTAATTTAGAATCCATTAATCGATGACAGAAAATCTAATAAAAAAACATTCAAAAAATAAAGATAGAGTTCATAGATAAAAAAGAAAAAGAAAAAAAAAAGAAACCAACGAAAGTAATTATTTTTAAAATGATGATATTTTTAATTATTTTTAAAATGATGATATTTTTTTTAAAAAATAGAATGTAAATTTCATTATTCTTTTATTTATTTTAAATTTCATTAAAGATATTTTTTTGAAAAAATGAAGTATAAATTTCATGCAAAAAATAGAGATTAAATTTTATTTTTGTTCAATTTATTTTAGAATCCATTAATATCTGAAAAAACAAATATACAAAAGAAATATATTTATTAATATTATTTAACGAATATAAGGTCATACATGTAAATTCACAAAATTCTATTAGAGTTTTCAAAATTATTATTCGTGTATTATTTAAGTTATTCAGGGATATTAAATTTTAAAATTAATTAAAATACAAAAATACATAGATTGCTTTTATATGATTTTGGTTTATTAATCTTATTATATTTCTTTTCATTAATTATATTCCAACTAATACGTGAAACTTGAGATGAAATTACGATTATATCCTAATTTAATTTCCAACCAAACCAAAATATTTGACAAATTAGTTATTTTATATGGCTTTTTTTTTTTTTTTTTACTCATTATATGCTTTCTTATTTACCAAAATAACACACTTAAATACCTTTTGTTTTTTAATTACGAAAATGTCACTCGGCTTTGTAAAATAATAAAATTGGTGTATTTATTGTGTTTTGGTGACTATTTGTTTACTAGAATGCTACATTTTTTTTTTTTACCATTTATCTATTTGTTTTTGTTAAAATAAATAAATTGTACAAGCACCGAAGTAATATTAAAATTTATTAGAAATTATTGAAAGATTATTATCATCATTTGATTTTAGTTAACGCAAAAACTTGTGTGAGACGGTCTCATGGGTCGTGTTAATGAGACGTATCTCTTATTTTGATCGTCTATGAAGAAATATTATTTTAAAGCCCAATAAAACCGGGCTGGGCTAGAAATTTTTTTAACAAGAAGAAATATTTATTTATTTAACTTAATATAATAAATATACTGTTATGGTGTGTTGGATAACCTCACCCCACGAACTATGCAAATTACATCAATCTCAGCTAAAGATTGATCAAGATAGATGTTGATGCCGCTGTAGTGAATCTTTTAAATGTTTTGGAGTGGGAGTGGGAGTGGTAGGGATGGATGAATACGGAGGGAGTGGTTTTAGATGCACCGTATATTAGATGCACCGTATACAGCCGAAATTTATGTGATTTTTCAAACACTACAACTCTTCGTCTCGAGTTGGATAATTGGATATTGGAACTGGAGACTGGTGCTCTCTCTTATGTGCAAACTGTGAGACAAACATATTTTCCGTTATTTACATAGAAACATTGTTTCAATATTAAGTGGACTGCTGTCGTTGGAAGTGCTAGCAACTCCGAAAAACTATTTTTGACTATGTATAAATTATATTTAATTGTTTTTGCAACATGTATATCAATAGACTTTTTTGTCGATGGAAATTTAATTTCGGGGAAAAAAAATTATGGATGTCAATTATCAATGAAAAAAAAACATTTTACTGATTTTTTAGATTATTTCTTTAATAGCTCGATATATTAATTAAATTCGAATAAAATTAAATGTCTAGCATATATTATGTTTTAATATTACACTTGATTAACATTTGGAGTTCTACATAAACATTTAATCTCAAATTTTTTGTAAACATTTAATCTCAAATTTTTTATGAAATCATTTAATCTTAACATAAATCTGTTGAATTCTTAGGATTCTGGAAATTATCCTTCTGTCATCTTTTTAAAGCAGAGATTATTGGTAATTTTGAAAATCCACAATGAAAGACATTTCAAACTTAAAGAAACACATCAAGATTTATGTTTTTTTTCTCAAAATATGGTGGGATATTTATAAATAATTATAATATGCCGAATTTTAACTTCCAAATTACAATAAACGAACTTATTTTTGGAAAGAAAAGAGATAAAGTAATAATAATTGGTTTTTTTTTTTTTTTTTTACTTCTATATTATTTTTATTTATAACAAAAAATAATCCTCCGTAATTCTTTTAGTCGTTTTAGTATATGGAAAAAAATTTCCTTTATTTATTTCAATAAAAAAATATATAATAGCCTATTTTTTGTTAATTTGTTACATACCCATAACCACCATATTTTATTTGTTAAAAAGTTAAAAACAGTTAACTAATTACTCTACTTCTTAATAAAATTTAAATCATTTTTTAATCTTAATTAATTATTTAAAATGTTATATAAAAAAATAATTGTTACGATCAAAATAAAAATGATCGAATGCGATGGATTGCGGGTCACTTCCAAATATGAATGAGTTTTATGTGAGACCGTCTCACGGATCATAATCTATGAGACGGATCAACCATACTTATATTCACAATAAAAAGTAATACTCTTAGCATAAAAAGTAATATTTTTTCATAGGTGACTCAAATAAGAGATCCGTCTCACAAACACGATCCGTGAAACCTTCTCAAACAAGTTTTTACCTAAAAATATGTGTTACATAAATAATATATATATATATATATTATATTTATATATATAACCAAATATACCAAATTTAATTTAATTCAATTCAATTAAGCATTCGAAAATTTAAAGAATGAGTGGGCGGAGCTTGATGCATCAAAATTTGACCAAGCCCCGAAGCAGAAGGGGTTTGAGATTCGTGGGATCGTTGCTGAAACTTTTTGGTTCTTCAGATTTTGTCAGTCCCGCAGCCGTTTCGTGTCTCCGATCGCGCCTCCTCCGTCGGGCAATAGATCTCTGCATACGAAAGTATATTTTTTCCAATAGTGTTACGGTCTCTTCAACCCGGTTATTTTTCGTTGATTGACAAGACAAGGGCATGGATTTGGACAAGTGGATAGTGAAGGTGAAAGAGGGTCAGCACTTGTCCGAAGACGAACTCCAACTGCTCTGCGAATACGTATATAGTTCTTCTTCTTGCAACGTTGATTGTCTTTGTTTATTTTCTCTTACTCCCTGAATTTGTTGGAGAAAATTGTTTTTGTGGTTTGAAAGGAAAAATTTTCACTGCCAATATCCTCTGGGAGCTGGGTTTTTCCCTGTACATTTGTTTTTGTGGTGGAAGATTGTGTGGAGCTGTCTAGATACTGTACTTAGGGTTTCAGAGGGGTCGTTTTTTTTAATGAAAATGAATGATCTATCAGATATTGCATCTTTTATTCCTTAAAGGACCCGTGTGTCAATTTCTTTCCACAGTTACTAGCATCCCTATTCACACAAGTTGGTGCATATTTGAACCCATCACAGAAATATTGTCCAAACACCTCCATAATTTTTTTTGTCTCTTTTGGACAATGTAACTTTCATGTAACCGTTAGCAATTGAAAACCATATTCTTTCGAGAGTGTATATTTGGACCTGCCTATTGTTGTTTTTGGTGCAGTGGTGCTCTTCTGGGTTTGCTGCAATAAGTCACGGATGCACGTTTGGATTTCCTAGTTGCTTGATGGAATAATTTTTGCACCTCTCTCGATCCTCCTAGATTTATACTAACTGAGGGGTGTCAACATCACATTTAAGTTGATTTTTAAATTTTTTAGCTTATTTGTAAGCTCATGAGTTTTTGGGCCTGAGCGAGCACGTTTGGCTACTTATAGTTGACCTGATTCAAATTTAAGTTGAAATGAATACATAATAAATTGTATTAAAAGGCAATTTTGGTCCACTTTTTTTATGATAAATACAACTTTACAAGGACATTAGTTCTGTTGATTTTGATTCCTGTAATGTTTGATTATGTATATTTTATAATATATGTTAAATATAAAAAAGCAAGTGGTTATAAAAAGCTCTCACACCAGTTCATGTAAAAGTTCACAAGTTGATTCAATTCACAACTCGGTATTAATTGACCTTGAGTTGAACTGTTCAGAAGTCGATTCGACTCTTTTTATACTCCTATACCAGCTAGCCAATGAGCACCAATCACCATAGACTTGATAACTTAGAAATTAGAGTTTTACTTACTTTGGTTCTAAGCAAACCATCTTAAGTCTACATTATGTTTGCACAGAATGGCTGCCCAATGCTGTGGAACTGGTTAACTATGCAAACTCTTGGATAAGTGGGTGACACACTTTTACCGAAACTTTTGCTCAAACTTTTCTCAATTTGGTGCTGAACCATCCGCTGTTTTTTAGGATTGTTTGGCTTGTCGATGGTATCCCCGACTTGATATGTGATTCAATAGTAAACATATGATCTCTAGATCTTAACATGCGTATGTTCCTAAATGTTTTAGCAATTTTATGCCTGTCATATAATTAGCTGCATCTTCTACTTTTTCTTGTGATACTCCGTGGATATGTTCTTCTTGAATTTTAACCACATTCCTCCCTTATATTAGGTAAAAGAGATCTTGATTGAGGAGTCAAATGTTCAGCCCGTCAATAATCCAGTCACTGTATGTGGGGACATCCATGGACAGTTTCATGATCTAATGAAACTTTTCCAGACCGGAGGTCATGTACCAGAGACCAATTACATATTTATGGTAATCATAGTATATTTTCGTCTTATGCCTGGTTTATTTCTATTTTATTTCACTTTGAAACTGCTTATTTCTTGGCAGGGAGATTTTGTTGATCGTGGTTTTAATAGTCTAGAAGTTTTCACCATGCTGTTGCTTCTCAAAGCAAGGTGCGTCAAAAGCTGGCCACTTTGTTGCTTGTGATTTGGATTTGCACTTTTAAGTTGCTTGCAAGTTCGCTTTATTTTTCTATTATATTCCACAGCTTAGAGGTTAAAGAAATAAAACCAATAATGAATCATCCAGTGCCATGCAGAACCTGCCAAGGGATTCACCTGTCATAACATTTTTCCCGAAATCAATCTAGAATTAAAATTCTGAGTCATGGTTTGATATCAATAACAGAGGTTAAAGGATGACTGGATGGTTGATCTCAATGGTTTAGTTAGTTGCTAATATTACTATTTTATGACTAAATGTTATGCAGCTCTTTGAATTAATAAGCGTGTCCTATTCTTCTTCATTTTTTTTATTTAAGTGCATTAACATCCACCATGTGAGGGTTGGTGAGGATTGCAATTATTAATACGAAAATATACAGTTTCACTGTCACAAAAAACTATGAAAGAATGACATAAAGTTCTGTCCGTCATTACCCATCTTTTTCTTTATTTACTTGAACATGCACCCAATTGAATCAAACCATGGGGACCTTGACCTACGATTTAGGAGACTAACTGCCCTACGATTTGCAAATATTTACGTTTCAATGATGAGGAAATAGATTTACTATGCTGTAGGATTTATTTTTTGATAAAGTTCCACGATAAGGAACGATGTTTTGTACTTTTTTTGAACTGAAGAGATATTTTAGATAATGTCTATCTGATTCTCGCCTTTGTTGCTGGTTATTTCTATTTTTTGGGGTTTTCTTCCAGATACCCAGCTAACATTACTCTCCTACGTGGAAATCATGAAAGCAGGCAATTAACACAGGTAATTAGTGTCTTAAACTTGTTTAATTGTGTTCACATAACCAAAATAGTCATCGGAAACATGTGGATTTTTTTCATTAGTTGCCCTAGTTAGATCATTCATTTATACTGACAATTTTTATTAGCAGCTGCCATTGTTGTCTTGATGTTAGTCCACTAATTATATCTAGAAATTGATCTGGACGAGTGTGACTCTCAGGGGAGATGACTTATTCGCTAGGAAATTACTGTAATATAGCTTAGATTATCGAATTCATATGAAAGTAATTGAATGAAGTTTTGAGTTTCAAAGAAAAGAAACAGTGAAATGAAGAGTACTAAATAGATGATAATTAGAAGGATAACGATTTTTGGGAGATGTTTAATGATATGATGGTCGTTTCCTATATAAAAAAATGACATGATGGAGAACAAAGCGTTAGTATTCATCTGACTATTTTTGCCTCTCTTTGCTAAAGTTAATTCTTGATTACCTCTCAGTTTTGCATTTCACTTATACTCAATAGTCTTATCCAAATACATTTCATCTAGGAACGACAATAAAATTAAAGCTTTGGTTTTGTGCCATGCATGTTATGTGGAATTGACAATCTATTGTCTGGCCGTGACTCAGTAACTAGTGTCGTCTATAAGAAACACCATGGTGATAACTATACTATAATCAACTGCAGATAAGAAAAAATTGACTTAATTTAGATGAATTTGACAAATAAGTTTCAAATAAAATCAATGAGTTTTTACAGGCGCTGTCCTTGGCAGGTTTATGGATTTTACGATGAATGCCAAAGGAAATACGGGAATGCTAATGCTTGGCGATATTGCACAGATGTTTTTGACTATTTAACTCTGTCGGCAATTATTGATGGGACGGTACGCATTATTCCATGTTCACCGAGTCTTCAGAATAATTTAAATTCTGTCAGCAAAAGCTAAGATTTATCATTGTCAGAATATCCCACTAAGGGTAGTTTATTGTTTTTATTTTCTGCTATCTTGCTTCCTTCATGCTATTATGAATTGCGTTTTTTGAATGCCAGGTTCTGTGCGTACATGGTGGCCTATCCCCGGATGTTAGAACCATCGACCAGGTCTAATCACTGTCATTATTTATCCTTGTTCACATGTTTTCTTTCAGATCACTCAAACTTTAATGAAATGTTGTTGTGAGATTCAAAAAGTGCTAGCATACATTTCTAAAGATTGACTATGTTCTACATTTTTTTGGATATCTGCATGAACTCATTATGTGAGGATAGTTTCATGTTTAATATGGGATTTATGGAGCTTTTATCACCTATTACATTGAGTTTTATTTATATGAATGACATGTTATTTTACATTGTTTCTTCATGTTTAAAGTATTGTCGTGATAGGTTTGATGGTGGTGTAATATGCTGTTGTGTTATGTTTTGTGCTCTTTTTTTTGGGGGGGTTTTCTTACAGATTCGACTTATTGACCGGAACTGTGAAATTCCCCATGAAGGGCCGTTCTGTGATTTAATGTGGAGTGATCCTGAAGATATTGAGACATGGGCAGTAAGTCCTCGAGGCGCAGGGTGGCTTTTTGGATCCAGGGTTACCTCTGAGGTAAGTGAAGGAACCTTAGGTAAAATCCGCAGATACTGTGCACATGCCGTTTTTGATGTGACGAACTTCTGCTTTCTTCTAAATGAACACTGGAAATCATTTTTATGAAAATTTGTATAGTTTAGCTTTAGTCACAAGGTCCTGCTAACATTGTAATTGTTTTTATAGTTCAATCACATCAACAAACTCGATCTAGTTTGCCGAGCACATCAACTTGTGCAAGAAGGTTTGAAGTATATGTTCCAAGATAAAGGACTTGTAACCGTAAGTAATTCTATATCAAGGATTGCAACATAGTATCTCATGCAAGATCCATTTGGTCATTATTGCGCTATGGACTACGCAGGTATGGTCTGCACCAAATTATTGTTACCGCTGCGGGAATGTTGCCTCGATATTGAGTTTCAATGAGAACATGGTATTTATGTGCAACCTCTTCCACACCCCCTCTCTCCAGCTGCATATTATGGCTAAGCAATTTTCTTTGGACTATAGCTATTTAAGAGAGTGTCTGTTCTATATGTTTCAGTTGATGCAACTAGTTTTCCCAATCTTCCTTAAAATTATTAAATGCAAGGGTCTAGCTATTTGAAATACTTAGCTCAAGAAATCTTGTTCCTGATTATGTTCTAAGACATGTTTCATGATTTAGAGCACTTATTTCCACACCATACTGAAAGACATGTCTTTCACATAAGTTGCATGAAACCGGAGGTCGGAATACCATTTGAAAAACAAGAAATTTGGAGAGAAGCCCATGTTTCATGTATTGGACAGGCCTTAATGAAGCTGCAACGTAGATCCTAAATGTTTGATAAAAGTTGGCTGATTCATGTCATTCGTCTGCTCCAGTCGTGCTTATTAACCTGATTCGACATTATTTTTCCTCACCTTTCATTAGGAGAGAGAAGTGAAGTTCTTCACCGAGACCGAGGAGAACAATCAGATGCGAGGACCCAGAAGTGGAGTACCTTATTTTTTGTGATTGGAAAACTTGTTTGGTGGCATGTGCAAATATGCGTTTAGCATGTCAACCATGTCAACAGTCGATTGCTGCCTGCTTTGCAAGGTCTAATTAACCTGCGGCTTTCTGTGTTATCATGTAGTACGCTATTTGAAACGATAAAAGTTGTCTTGTAGGATTGCTGATATTCTTCTTCTCTTTGTATAATGACATTTGTTGGGATGGATTTTGGAAACGCATTCATCCGAGAGGGTGCTTCTCTGAGTCTATCCCATTCTTGCAGGCTTTGTGACCCTATTATTATTTTTGGATATATATCTTTTACCGGTTTAAATCTTATTTGAATTGTGACAGTCACTAAATCAGTTCAATGTATTCATAAATACTCGATCGTTTATAAATGTTGTCATTGGAATAATCTATTCCGAAATTACTTGAAGAACGATAAAAATTATTAATAACAATTGTGGCGAGGGGATTTAAATGGAAACGAATCAGATTTCAAGGTTAATTTGATTGTTTTGTTTATTCTTACCAATGTTATAAAATTCGTTAGGTGTTAATCGGACGTCAGCCCAGCGTTTAGCGTCTAGGTCCAATTTAAATCCATTAATCAGATTTTACGATATCAAAACATAATAAATCATTTATTAGAACTTTAACATAATCACATCAAATTTAAAATCAGAAAGAATTCATATTTTTTTCAAAATTCACAATAAAATAATCTAATGAGAAGAAAGATCGTGGTCAAGAAGTCTCTGGAACGAAAGATCGTGAAGTATTTTGCTGTACAAACTATGATGAAATGCAAATTATTGTTGACATGATTCAGTTACCTGCAGTTGGGTTTAAATTTCCAGTATTTATAACTTTGCACAGACACACTTGCATCTCCGCTCAATATGTTCATGTAATTTATAGATCTCTTTCTTTCTTTCTGCAAATTATCCCCGTTTGATATCTTCATGCTGTTTCAATCTCCTATCAGTGGTTGTGCAATGCAGACAAATCTTCTCACGAGCCACGTTTGAGATTAAAGTATGTAATTTTTTCTCAGTCCTTTCATCTTTTGCGTTGACACTGATAAATGGCAGGTTTTGCTTTGTGATTGTCTGTTTGCTCATGCCTTACACAGTGAAGATAAAAATCTGAATTTTTAATAAATCATTGTAGGGTATTTTTTGGGACGTTGTACCGATGTTTAGTACGTGAAGCAAGGGCCGTGTTTCAAGTGTATCCAGAAAATCTGGCTCAACGCGAGCTGATTCTAGGTTTTGCTTGCGAGCTGGCTTTTCTGGGGGTGTAATAGTTGACTTCCCGCACAGGTATATAAAAGATTATGCATGTCTTCGGTCGTCCTGTTTTCAATAATTTCCACAATGTCCTAACAGCTTCCTGGCATTTTTTCTCTCTAGTTTGTTTCGTGTTTGAAGTTGATTCAAGTCACAATTTGTTGAAAGAAAGAAAAGAAAAGAAAAGAACGCTCCAGATAAAAGTCGTGACACTAATTATAGGTTCTCTTCTTGTTCAGCACCAAAAGTAGAAAAGAATACCTTGTGCTCACTTGTGGGCGGCCGTCTCTAAGAAGCTCCATTCCAAAAGGGAAAAACGAAGATGAGGAAAGTTGTGGCGATGAAGAGAGCAGTGGAGATGAAGAGAATGAAGTTGTGAGTACCCATTTACTTGATCCGCAGATATATGTAGTAAATATTATTTCTCTTCCTGAAAACTTAGCACTTGCTTTAATTTCTTCAATGTTTTCTGGATTGCAGGTTTGCGTATCTGACAGACAGAGACCTAGAAAAAGCAAAAGTTAAACAAGAAGGTGAAAGAAAGAGACTGGGTTATGCGGAAGAAGGAACACACTCCGGAACTCGATAGATGAGGCAGTGGGACGACTTACATATTCTGAAACAGACCAACATATTTGGTTGTATTCCTTAAATATATATATATATATATATATATATATATATATATATATATATATATATATATATATATGTGTGTGTGTGTGTGTGTGTGTGTGTGTGTATACTTATATTTAATAAATTAGAAACATATAAATCATTTGATAAAAAATCAATATTTTTATATTCAATTTTTTATTGGATTTTTCTTGCATAAATTTGTATATCCATCTAATTCTTCTGAAAATCAAACCGAAACATGCCATAAAAAGAAACCGAATTAAAATAAATTATTCCGGATTGTAACCGAGTTAATTGAACCTTTGTTAGAAAAAAAATTAAAATTTATTTTCTATTAAAAATTAAAGTTTATTAATAATCGAGACCGCTTTTAGATTTGGTAAAAATCAGATGGTGTTCACCGGTAATTTACTTTTGATCTTGTACTGGCCCTTTCCCTTTTTGGAACGCAAAGCTGTAGCAACGTTCGTGTCATCTTCACTCTCTCGATTTTCCCGATTCCACAAAATCATGCGCGTTCAAGATTATGATCCCTGATTGTTCCTGTTTTGCCCAACAAATTTGTCCAAGAAATATTGGTCGAATGAAGCTGCTCTAGAAATTTATGGCAAGTTTTCTTGCATTGGTGGCCAGTGTGAATGACCTCTACTATTGTAGTCAGAACAGCGGCAGGTTTCATTGGAATGACTGCTTTGTTTCCTTGAATAGTAGAAATAGATACTGTACGAAGAATAAATGTGGTAATTCTAGTTATCGAGTTAGGGTTCCTGCGGCTGGTCACCCATGGAGATTACGTGCTGCCACGGATCTTCGATTTGTTGAGGAAAGCACCAGCAGGAACAGCATTGTGAAGAATCAGGTTCCGTTTATCGAAATCCCCGTCACTTGCTACCAGGTTCTCACTTTTTTTCCTATTCTTTTATCTTTTGCGTTTTAATAAGAGTATGTTTTTTCATCTTGATGAGATTATTTAAGGATTGTTTTACTAATTTATGATGTTCTCATTTTTTCCCTTCTAATGATCTTGTGCCTTTGGATAGTCTTGAATTTGGTTTGTTCAGTGGTTGCTGGCAATAAATTCGTTTTAATATATATGCTGTAGGATCGTATTTAGCTTAAACCCGGAATCTTGAAAATTCCATGTTTGGTTGGTTTGATTGTGACCCTCAACTACTTTTGTCACTCCATGTTGTCTGAATTGATTTACACATGATAAGGGCAGATAGCCTATTTTATACCTCCTTGGAAGCAACTTAACCCTAGTCAGTTGAAATTACTGGAGGAAATGATATATCATCGGCTGTTGGTTTCGCAAATGCTTCAATTAAAGGCCAGATAGAACGATATCTAAAATAAAAGAAAATATAGTTGGAGCTGATTTGTGGAACAATTTATGATGCAATACATCAATATTGATTCTACAATGCAGTCACAATCATTTGTGTGATTTGATGCACTGCATAATAGCTTAATGTTTTAATAATTGGATGTACTATGATCCGATGCTTCTGCAAAGCTTCTTTCACCGGGATTTTCTTTTCAAGTACTATTCTTCATAGCAATCAGCTCCATTTTCTGATTTTTCTCAGTTTGGTATGTGTACCCTCAGAAGAGTTCATTTTAACATCTAGTCTCTAGCAAGACTATATGTGTGTTAGTGATATCTGGTTTTGATAATATGGTGCAAGGTTGTTTCTATAAATGGGGTTTTATGCTTTGTACAAAGGTTTGTAGTGCAGTGCCCTCCACGACTTACTCATCGAGGCTTGCTTTTTAGTAGGCATCTGCCTAAATTACATTTAATCTTTCTATTCCAGTTTCACATTTTCACTTTTGATGTTGTATGCATTCAGATTCTTGGCGTTCATGATCAAGTGGAGAAAGATGAAATTGCTAAATCAGTAATACATCTGACAAATACAGAGATTGAGGAGGGTTACACAGAAGATGTTGTTGTATCTCGCCCTGTATGGATTGAACTATATGGTTTTTTCGGTGCTGAATTTAATTAGCTACATATGAATGGGATACTTTTTGGAGTGGTTTATTTTTTAACCATTTCTACTTTTTCATAGCAGCTAACCTTCATAGTTATCTTATTCATGTATTTGCTGCCGATTTCCCTCAGAAGGTTCTGAAGGATGTGAGAGATAAACTTCTATTTGAACCAGAATATGCTGGAATTATCAAAGAAAAGCAGCCTCCCAAATCTTCTCTTAAAATTCCATGGGATTGGTTGCCTGTGGTTCTTTGCCTTCTTCAGGAGGTATATCCCAGTCAGTCATTCTTATGAAATTTCTACTGATTAACTTTTGGCATATCACGACTTTGCAAATCCTCTATTACAATCCAACTTTTGCATGGTTTGAGGTTTATGCTATTCAACATTTGGACTTGGAAAATGTATTCTGCCTATGTTGATCATGTTATTCAATTGAATCAATTTAGGCAGGAGAAGAGAGACTTGTGCTTGAAATTGGACGAAGAGCAATGCAGCATCCATGCTCGAAGCCATATATTCATGATATGCTTCTTGCCATGGCCCTAGCAGAGGTAAGAAAAAGGTGGAGGTCAGAACCTTGAACCGCTTTTTTCCTGGCAGTGTTTTGTTTCCTTGGCTTATTACATGTGATTTTTTGAAGTGTGCGATCGCTAATGTTGGTTTTGAGAAGAATAATATTTCTCATGGATTTGAAGCCCTTGTCCGCGCTCGATACCTTCTTGGAAGCAAGAGTTCTCTGGGCAAGTTGAAGCTTTTATCTCAGGTAACCTTCATTAAGTATTTTTCCCCGCTAAATATGCTACGTTTGGTTGCCTCTTTTGTTTTGATGGATTATTATGCCATCCATTCAAGTAAATAAATAAAATATACAAATTGCCAGAACCGTTGAATAGAGAAAATAATTACGAAGATAATATAACCTTAATGCTGAAGCAGTCATTCCATGAGTAGTTTGGTATCTCAACAAGGAATTTTATTCGCGAGGTTATAGATGGTGCTGCAATGGAGTGGTATTTGTGACCCTTCAATACGTAGAAACACCACCTGTTATCTCTTCAAAGAGAAACACTAATGGGTACAATTCACTTGTTGCTATGAAGATGTTTACTAAAATCATATATCTGGAATTTTCTAGCTTTTATTGGTCCTTCGATTGGGGATATTTTGAGTTGCCCTTCACGTTTTAGTTTAGATTGCTACTGTTAGCTCGCCACTCAAAATTTTGCATTCAAATGTTGATTTTAGATTGAAGAATATTTAGAAAAGCTTGCTCCTGCCTGTACATTGGAGCTATTGAGGATGCCTCATACGCCTGATAACGCCGAACGAAGACGTGGAGCTATTTCAGCTTTGGAAGAATTGCTCAGACAGGGCCTCGATGTCGAAACTTCTTGCCAAGTTCAAGACTGGCCATGCTTCTTGAATCAAGCACTAAAAGAACTCACGGCCTCTGAAATTGTCAATCTTATTACTTGGGATAATTTAGCTATTACACGGAAGAATAGGAAGTCTATCGAGTCGCAGAATCAAAGAACTGTTATTGATTACAATAGCTTCTATATGGTTATCTTAGCTCATATTGCTCTTGGTTTTTCAAGCAAGCAAACTGACTTGGTAAACTCTTAGATTCCTAAATTAGCTTCTTATATATTCGTCCTAATCATAAAAATGTCAGTGCCTGCATATTTTAATTTTCCATGTTAGAAAAAACTGACTTGGATGTGATGGCTCATATCTGTCTTGTGAAATTTTCGAGTTTTACTTATGGGTCAGAATTATATAGATTTCTAATCAGTAGCATGGCTACTCTTTTGGGCCTTAGCGTATCTGTCCTCGAGTTATCAAGCTCCAAACAATGTTAAGACAAATGGTAGACTCGTGGGACATGCTCTCATTTGTTTTTTAAAAGCTTAATTAACAATGGCATGTTGTGTATATAGTAAGGTCACTCCTCCGGAATTTTGTGATCGGAATAGAATTTCATCATATGACCAAAAAGGTTGTTTTTATGAGATTATAGGTTCCTAGGAGAACAATTGAAAAACATTGAAGAACAGGAAAGCAAAAGGAGTGGCCATGAAATGTCTGTCGACCACGGTCATGTTATGCCTTACTAATGGGCTTTCTGGATACTAAGCTACTGTTTCAGTTATCGGAATTTGAATTAAGAGACTACCCTTATATTCTATTTTCCTTACTTTCTTGTTTACTTGGCAACTGTTGCAGTGTGGTGCATTGTGTCTGATTTTGCAATATACGGGATACACATACCCGTGGAACTAGAATGAGTTTTGATAGTTTTCATTTTTAAGAGATCACAGACTATATCTTTTCTTGTGTAGATAAACAAGGCAAAGTTAATTTGTGAATGTCTAACTTCAGAAGGCTTTGATTTAAAACTTGAAGAAGCATTTTGTTCGTTACTTCTTGGGCAGGTACACCTTTCTGATTTTGCTTTTGTGGCATTAGCTATTCTTTTTTCTTGTATTTTTTTTAACATGAATGAGTAAATTTGAGTCTCATAATCCAGAGTGATGAAGCAACAGCTGTTGAAAGATTAAGGCAATTAGTGGTGAACTCTAATCCCAGTTCACAGAAGTCACTGCAAAAGAAAGAAATCAAAGAAGTTTCAAGTGCAGACAAACCACTGGTACATGCACAATTATCACTGTATTCAGTTTGTGAAATTATAATGCCCAATAGTGCGGCATATGAAATAAGTATTTATTTAATATTTGAATTTTAGTAATGCTACTAAAGTATTGGTCAGTATCAGATATGACTTTGAACTGATCATAGTTGTTTTATTGGATAGTCTTCACACAATAGTTATATACCTCCTTCCCCTTTTTCTTTTCCAGGACAACAAGATTCTTTTGTTACCTCTTCCAGATATGTCCTAATCTCTGCGACCAGTTCATGTCAATGATAAATTTACAGCAAAAATTGTTGCCATCCTTTTCCTTAAAAAATATTTGTACAAGTCTGCATTTTATTGCATTAAAATATGATTGAGACAGAAACTCGGGAATAATAAATGAGCTAACTTCTTAATCACATGGTGTTGGTTATACAGGACAGGACAGCCATTGATGTAGTCATTAAAGAACATAAATTTAATATATTGTTAGCTTTCTAAATGTATTGTTGATGAAGAAAAAGAATAGGTAGAAAGGGAAATGTACAGCAAGCAAAGAAGTGATAAATGTATTGTTGATGAAGAAAAAGAATAGGTAGAAAGGGAAATGTACAGCAAGCAAAGAAGTGATAAATACAAAGGAGGGGGCTTATATTATAATTTAAAACTCCTTTTTAAAGTGATGACATTCGGTCAAATATGATATTTATCAGTTTGTTCATTAAATTCCTAGGAAACGTGGTTGAAAGAGGCTGCACTTAGCTTGTTTCCAGATACCCGAGATTGTTCTCCATCTTTGGTAAAAGTTTTTCATCATGTGCTCTAAATTACTTAGTTCTAACCGAGGTGAAGATTATAGAATTCAATCTTGATTGCAGACTGACTTCTTTTTTGTTATTATGGCTGAAACAGGCTGACTTCTTTACCTGGGAAAAAAGAATTTCTGGAAAAAGGCATAATCAAAGAACAGCTCCAGCTGTATCGAACATCAGGCATAGACCACTGGCCAATGCTCTTCCATTAGATCAAAGAGTTGAAGAACCAGTTTTGTCAACAGTATCTTCGTTACATCTTGGACCTGTGAACCAACTTGCTCCTCCTGATCTCCAAATCCCGTTGACAGAAAGCAAGGCCATTGATGGAGGATGTGGTAACCTACCATCTACTCAGCTGAAGAGAAGTTTAGGTGCAAAGCAAGGTGATGTTTTGAAATTTCGGTTGGGCGTAAGTCACATTCTTGGAAAGATGATATATGCCACAGCACTGGGCTTCATCTTGGTTGTTCTCCTCAAACTTAAAACCACACTATTCTGGAGGGCTGGAAATGGGACTAGATGGAGGATGGACAAACGGAGTGCTGATGCTAGCTCCCTTACATGGAGTGCAGATCCTTCTACGGATTTAAATTACCAATCTTTAGTAACGAGGAAAAATGGTATTACTAGAAAATTTCAGAAGTTCCTTTCTACACTTAAAGTGCATTCTGGGGATCACTCAGAAGCTGTTGATTTGAAAACAGCTTCCCTCTCCTCTGGCCTGTCATCCTCGATGGCATCAACTTATAGGCAGCATATGTCTGTAAAAGATGCTGAGATCCTTGTCAAGCAATGGCAAGCAATTAAAGCAGAAGCGCTGGGGCCTAACCATGATGTTCATGGCCTCCCAGTAGTCCTTGATGGTTCTATGCTAGTTCAGGTGACTAACTTATTAATTGTGGTTTAGTTACGCTCTACAAATTTTTATGCTCGTCACTCTAAAATATAATATTGGATCGTGTTTGTTTATCCAATGTTCTAAAAAACACTATGCGGTAGGAGGGCGACCACCTGCTGCCTAAGCGGTTTTTTTCAACTCTGTATATCTAATTCTTCTTCTATTTCATCTTCATATTTCTCCAACATTTCATCAATATACGATTCAAATTTAAATCTATGAAGCTTGAAGTTCATATTATGGTACATATTTTTTTTAAAATAAAATATTGACAAACATGATAGTATCATACTAATGCATTTGAAATATTCTGATAATAAAAATTAGTTTTGAGATGATGAGCTTTAATTTTCTTTTTTTAATAAAAAATATCCGTGTAGGCGGATATCAAGCCGCCTAGGCGGCCGATTTATGCATCACCTCTCAGAGGCGTCGTCTTGATAAAAATCGGGGCGGTGAGCAACTATCCACCACCTTGGCGCTGCCTTTTTAAAACACATTTGTAATGTGTTGCACTTTTGGTTTTAATTTTTTAACAGACTCAGTGTTTTTTTGGATTAACGGCATTGTATAACCTGTAGAACTTGGATGGGAAAATCAGTTTGACTATTGCTTTGAATCTCTAATTAACAATTAAAATAAGGAGAATAAATGTTTGATTGTTATTGGTATTCTGCCTCTATTTTCTCGGACAATTCTGAGTAGTGTTTAAAATAGTAGGTTTGAACCTTTCTGATCCTATCAAAACCTTATAGCATAATATCCTCATGTTTAACTGTTGTTTATTTCTGGTTTTCGACGTTTGTAGTGGCAAACTTTGGCAGATGCTGCAAAAGCAAGGTCCTGTTTTTGGAGATTTGTTTTATTGCAACTGAAAGTTACACGAGCTGACATTTTGACAGATGGGATTGGAAGGGAAATGGCTGAAATAGAGGTTTTCTTGGAAGAGGCTGCTGAACTTGTGGACGAATCGCAGCCTAAGAATCCAACATACTACAGGTAATTTCACATTTTCTAATTTCTATCAAAACAAGTGCTCGGAGTGGCGCACTTGTATTTTGGAGCGGGGCACTTGTATTTTTGTTTTGTTCTTTGATATTTGATGCATAAGAAAAGGTAGTTAAATGAGGTACTCATTACCATATTAAAGGCCATCTATGAAAGCACAAGCCTATTATGTTATATTTGGTTGAATAGTAGAGGTAGGCGTCATTTGCTGTATCTGGTGATTAACATACAATATATCTTTCTGCCTTAATTAGCAGTCATGAAGCTCTCTTTATCTTTCTTTTTTTGTTATCCGGGAAAAAAACAAGAGAAGAAGAGTAAGTGTGAATGATTTCAAATCAAGAAGAACCAAGGACAAATTTTCTGAACTCCTGTGCATTTGACTGTATTTTGAGCTAGTGAGAATCACTGTTATGTGGTTTCCATGCATGAGCATTCAGACACTTTTGTCTCGAAAGTCATGTTACCAACTTCCATTGACGACTGGCACACTGAAAAGCTTGTTTTACGATCCTTTCTGGATTCTCCTCTGGATTAAAAGTTTCCTAAATTCCAACCAATGTATTGCAGCCCCTATAAAATTCTTTATCTTCTGAGAAGGCAAGATGATGGATCGTGGAGGTTCTGCGAAGGAGATATTCTTGCGTCACAACATTTGATCAATGACTAATTGCAGCAGAATTTTAAATAACAGAGGATTCTCTACTCTCTTTTTACCTGTACATAAGAATATGTAGCTTATCCTTATTAAAGTAGACAGTTATTTATGATTTCTTGATTTTCTTACCATTGTTATTTTTATTACAAATTCGGAGTTGTGCTCTTCAGGATTATTCTAGGAATTTCATTTATTGTTTCTATGACTTGTCGACCTGGGATTGGTGCTCTTATTATCTTAGTTGAGGATCTGATAAACCAAAATTCTTATTTCTATCTATTTATTCAAGTTTTGTTTTCAAATAAATTATTTACCTGTCGTGTTTGTGTAAAATTTAAGTTATTGTATCTTGTAATTTATTTAGGTCTAGCAGGGAATTAAATTGCAATTAGGTTTTGTCATTCATGCCTGCTATACTTTGCACAAACGGATTGAATTTTGGTATTACCTAAAGATGGGAGTTAAATAACCTATCAATTTCATCGTCCACTATTTTTTTATGTATATATATATATATATATATATATATATACATATAAACATATATATATAATTCCTCCTTTTTGTATGGTAACTAACTTTGTTTTCTGAATATACATAAATTTTTTTCCCAAGATATCTCTATTCGTTCTACTATTTTTATTTTCATGAAGAAATTAAAACAAAAGAAAAACTCAAATATAAAATTAGCTAATGAGAAAATTGTTATCATGGTATTTTATTGCAAAATTTTAAAACAATATGAAATATATATTTATTATCTTAAAATTTGATATGCACGGTTACATGCCAAAAATCATAAGTTATACGTATAGATTTCCAAGAATCATTGTCCCTGGTACATGGTTCACGTGGCCGCATGTTTATATCATTAGAATAATTTTTATTGATGTTTGTATATTTTTATTTTTATATTATGAATTATATAAAAAATTTAATGATTTAAGTAGATAAAGATAAATATTTTTTTATAAATTTAAAATATTTTTAAAATAGATAATGTATGTTACATTAAATACATCAAAATTAAATAATTTAAAATATCTGTCTCTCAACTTTATAATATAGCAAATATAGATATTGATAAAACTTTAAGATATTGGATATATAGTATAAATATCGAGACTCGTATTTGCGTCATTTTCAAGAGAGTGGAATGTGAATGAAAAAGGTTTTATAGGCGTGTGTAGTCAAATGCGATTTATAAGATGTTGAGACGCTTCTTATGTTCTTGGTCAGCAAAGACCAAAGAGTCCCGCTTGCCAAGAGTGATTGAAGAGTGGGTGGGGTTTAACGTTAATCCATTCCGGAAATGGAACCCAATAATTTTCAGTTCCAAGAAATCTAACAACCCTAATTAATTCAGCAGAGCAATTCGCATTTCGATCGGCCGGATCGATCGATTACAATGGGGGCGGCGAAAGTGGAGAAATCACCGGTGGATCTACTCTCGTCCCAGGGAGTGAATTCAATGCTGAAATCCTTTAAACTGAAAACAAAGCAGCAGGAGCTCTTGATCCGTGTCACGATCCTTTGCTTGGTGTACGTTCTGGCCTTCATTACTCGTTTGTTCAGCGTGTTGCGTTACGAGAGCATGATCCATGAGTTTGACCCATACTTCAACTATCGGGTGACCCAGTTCCTGACTCAGAAGGGGTATTACGAGTTCTGGAACTGGTTCGACTCAGAGAGCTGGTACCCGCTAGGTAGGATCATCGGCGGGACGCTCTATCCTGGGCTCATGGTTACGGCTGCCGTAATTTACTCGACCCTCCGCTTTCTTAGGTACATTTATACATTTTTATTGTTCTTTTACTAAAGTACGAAATTATGTTGGGGATGTGGTTTTTAAATGTTCCATATTGCTGTGTTGGGTAACAAGACCGAACTTCAAGATATCATTGTTCCAAATTTTGTGCGAACTTCAGTTGCATGCGTGTTATGTTCAAATAGGGTTTCACTACAGTAATTGGGATACGATGTTGGGCAAAGCAAGTTTTTTTGTATTTTTTAGCAACAGCCCCGCTTTTTTCTTATGTATATGGAGACAATGATTTGCATTTGAAATGATGCGGCAGTTTCTTCATCTTGCATGCAATTCCTGTTGTTGGTTCAGGTTTGAGTTTTTGCCAGAAACAAATTTAGCTTGAGATGGAAAAATTAAAAAGATCTTTTTAGTTTACCACGTCTTCAAAATATGGAAGTTTTGTTTTTTCTGTTTTCAATTGACTTCTTAGCAGAAGGAACTTCTGTTGAATAAAAAAATATCCTCATGATTTGGAGAAACTCAGGATTGCATTAGCTTGAAAAATATGCTTACAAAGTTGAAGACAATTGTTCTAAGTTTGTTCAACAAGTGTAGAATTTTGTGAGAAAGAAAATGGTAAACCTTGTAAGTTATCTATAAGGTTGGAAGTGATTTTCGGAGCCTATCTTGATATTTCCAATGTATAATAAAATAACAAGAGCACGTAATTGAACTTTATCATGTGCTTGTATGTGCACTATTGAAGAGATTGTTTGATTTACTAGAATTAGAATTTATGTGGTTCGATGAAATATTTTTTCAAAGGGTGTAACTGCGTGTCCTTTTAGCCAATGTCACACAGGAACCATGAGAACATATAGTATTCTTCACTACGTCGAAAGAACTACATAACCAGTTACAGTCCTATACTTATGCACGTCCATTATATTTTTGTTTCTGTATTTGATACCACATGTTAGTTATATTTTAGTTTTATGATCATTGCATTTTTGATATCTTACATTTAAATTCGGATTTTTGTAATTTCGTTTACTCTTCTCCACTCAGTATGTGCATCTCTAATAGATTTAGTAACTATGTCGCTAGGTCATCATGGTTCTTCATTGTGAATGCTGACATCTCACGAGTTTTTCCTTCTTTTTCCAGGTTTGCTGTGCACATCCGTGAAGTTTGTGTACTCACCGCTCCATTTTTTGCTTCCAACACGACTCTTGTTGCTTATTTCTTTGGGAAAGAGTTATGGGATTCTGGTGCTGGACTTGTAGCAGCTGCATTAATTGCTATCTGCCCAGGTTATATATCGAGGTCGGTGGCAGGCTCATATGATAACGAGGGTGTCGCTATATTTGCATTACTGCTTACTTTCTATCTGTTTGTTAAGGCTGTGAATACAGGCTCACTTGCTTGGGCCTTGGCCTCAGCTTTTGGGTATTTCTACATGGTTTCAGCTTGGGGTGGTTATGTTTTCATTATCAATTTGATCCCGCTATATGTGATGGTCCTTCTGGTTATTGGGAGATTCTCGATGAGATTATATGTGGCTTATAATTGCATGTATGTGCTGGGAATGTTACTGGCAATGCAGATTCGTTTTGTGGGATTTCAGCATGTCCAATCTGGAGAACACATGGCTGCAATGGGAGTGTTTTTCTTGATGCAGGTACATTTTATGTTAAATCTAACTATTTATGGAAATGTTCACCACCCCCAAAAAAAAAAGTTATAGATATAAGCAGCTTGAGGAGCTGATCGATTCCTTTTGCTTTCATATCCAAGTGGAGTTAAACTTTGTTGTATGTCATGAAGCAGAGTTAATTCTGAGTCCTGGCGTGGGACACAAGTCACGCCAAAAACAACTGGATGAAGGTTATATTCAGATTCAAAAATTTTGCTTTATTGTTTACAAAAATAATCATCATGACTGAAACAATGGAATTAATCGCATCCGTTGATCTGTGGAAGCAGTGTTGACATGCAATTTAATATATATGTGTGCACTAAGTTTCGGAAGATAGTATATGCACGCGGTAGTAGTTGACTACAGAATTTTCTGGGTGCTGTCTTGGACAAGAGATTAGAGTTAGAAATATAATCGTATGCTTTAATTTTTAATATTTTGAAGGCCATTTACTTATCTTCCTTTTGGTTATTGCTGATTCACATAGTGTTAAACTTGACAATAATGATAATTGTGGGCTATGGCCACCGATTGCTGCGTTTGTGAAATCACATCCAAGCAAGGGTGGTAGCCTTCAGCTCATATGTAGTTCATATCTATTGTTGGTTTGTTTTTTTTATCTGTTTCCCCTCGTGTATACATGTAGAAGTCATCGGAGGATTCACTGTCAATAATCTAATTGCCATTATCAACTTTTCATGCAGGTTTTCTACTTTTTGGATTGGGTTAAGTACCTACTAGATGATCCAAAGTTGTTTCACGCATTCCTGAGGATCACAGTTACCTTTACAGTAGGTTTGGGAGGCATCGCTCTGGGAGTTGGAACTGCCTCCGGATATATTTCTCCATGGACTGGTCGATTTTATTCCCTTTTGGATCCAACATACGCAAAGGATCACATTCCTATCATTGCATCTGTCTCCGAACATCAGCCGACTGCATGGTCCTCTTTCATGTTTGATTTTCATGTGCTGTTGCTACTTTTCCCCGCCGGCCTGTATTTCTGCTTCAAGCGTTTGTCAGATGTGACGATATTCATAGTGATGTATGGTCTCACTAGCATGTACTTTGCTGGAGTCATGGTGCGGTTAATACTTGTTGCTACACCTGCAGTATGTCTCATCAGTGCCATTGCAGTCTCAGCCACTATAAAGAACTTAACTCAGCTGGTGAGGGTAAAAAGCAAGCCCGCCCTCGGCGGTCTGAATAAAGGAATAACTACCTCCAAAACTTCTTCGAAGGTTGGGTCCTTGTGCTTACGTATTCAAATAATCTTTTATGCAAGATATGAGGAATTTCACTGGAATATGGGATTATAATAAATGATTGATTGATATGATGATCAGTTCTCTGACTGATTTGATGGTAGCCTTATTTTTCTAAATCAAACAATTGTTCCCTGTGTTTATGTGATACACGGGCTTTAAGAATTTCAGAAGCAACTTCTGAAACCGTATGGCGTATGCTGTGGTACAGAAAATATTATCGATTGTTTGAATTTCTACAAGACCTGTAGGGGGATAATTTTGGAGTATTAATGGCAAAAATAGAGTATGAGCCAAGAAATATTTAAGAGTGGTCTAAAAGTGCTTCAGCTGAAAATCGATTATTGGACAATAGATTATCGATGAACCTGTAGAGAGATCTGGGAGCTTTGAAAGATGCCAGCATGGCAGCTATATGAACAAGCAAAGAAGTTGTGGAATTGGCATAAATCTTATTTGTTGAGGTGGTTAAGAAGGATCATATTCTTTTGGTTAGCATTAGAAATGACCCACTACGAAGTGGAGATAAAAATTTACCTAGTGTACAAGGCTTTGTTGGGTTGAAGCCTCAATAAAAGTTCCAAGAGTTCTTTCTTTCTACATGTCATCTTCTGAGGCTTCTGATGACATCAGTTTGTTGAAAACGCTGCTAGTTTTATTAGGTGTTTTGTTATCTTTCCCCTGGAAACAGATTACAAACAGAAATGTGTACAAAAAAAAGAGGTGACAATAAAACTATCCATTTTCAGCATATAATAGCTCCAAAAATAGTAGCAATCAAGAATCTGGAGAAAACATCTTACAGTAATTCTGTTTATCACATAGATTCTGCTTTGTATTTTAGTTACAATTGACATGAATTAAGTTCCTAACCCAGGGCTTATACCACAGAATCTCAGCCGATGTATGAGAATGAAAATCTTAGTTTATGTATCAATTCAACCACAATATATTTCAATTCTCTGCACCATTCTCATGATCTCTAACGTAACAAAAAATTCTAAAATATTTCTAGATAATGTTTGGATGTTTGGATTTAAAAACACTTGCTGTTTCATAATTTTCCTCTTTTTCTTTCCTACATTTTACTTCTCAGGATTCTTGGTATCATTCCTTCATTAGGAGATTGATAAGTATGAGGATTGAAATTAGGCAGGAAGGAAAGTGACTGTATTCGATGCCCTTACTGGTCACTACATAATAAGTGCTGTAATTCGTCTCTATACCATGCCTATTGTTTTTATAGTTTGAAATACAGTGAATTGATTAAGTCATCTGAAAGATAGGCTAAGTTTATATACAAAATGCTATAGTTCATGCACAATGCCTTTTATGTAGTTTGATTTGCTGAAGACAAATACTAGATCGAGTTAACATGTGACATGTCAATTTTGAATAACACATCACAATGTTATTGTTTTAATATCTGGCCCCTTTCGTAAATTAAAAATTAATGTGGCCTTCCTATTCAGTGCTCATACTGTTGTTCTAGCTTATCAAATTATTTTGAGATGATATTCAAAAGCTGTTACAGCATACAGGTGAGTAAATAATCTTACTTTTCTTTGTCTCATGACAGGGTTCACTGGATCAATCTATGCCATTTCAGAGAAATGGAGCTTTAGCATTGCTTTTTGGAGCATTTTACCTGCTTAGCAGATATGTAATCCACTGTACTTGGGTTACATCAGAGGCTTACTCATCTCCATCAATTGTCTTAGCTGCCAGGGGTGCTCATGGGAATAGGGTCATTTTCGATGATTACCGTGAAGCATATTTTTGGCTGCGGCAAAATACTCCTCAGGATGCCAAAGTGATGTCTTGGTGGGATTACGGCTACCAAATTACCGCCATGGGAAATAGAACAGTGATTGTTGACAATAACACTTGGAATAACACACATATTGCCACTGTTGGGCGTGCTATGTCATCCTATGAGAATGAGGCATACGATATAATGAGATCACTCGATGTTGACTATGTACTGGTGGTGTTTGGTGGTGTTACTGGTTATTCATCTGATGATATTAACAAGTATATAACTTGGATCTCTAGCTCATAATTCTAATTTATGATTGCTATTGTTTGCAAGATTGCACGACACGGCTCAGTCATTTTAGATGATAAACATAGTAAAAATTCTTATGAATTCAGAACTTGAAATTTCATGTGGTTCATGCTCATATATTTTTCGCATTGTTTTATTCTACTGCGCTACTGATCCAAAAGGTCTAAACAGTAGGAATAAGGTTGCTGGTTCTCGTTTCTTTATGTATATCTGCTGCTGGATTTGGTTTTAAGCTTGTGGTACATGAATAATATTTCTATCAATATGCATGTGGGCACACAATACCGCTTCCTCAATAATTTGTTGATTTTTTAGTTGCCTCTGCTTTGGGTAGTTTCAGTGCAGCTCACAGATTCTTATGTTCCATTTGTATCAGATTTTTATGGATGGTAAGAATTGGAGGTGGAGTTTTTCCTGTCATCAAGGAACCTGATTACCTTGTTAACGGAGAGTATCGTGTTGACAAAGGTGCAGCTCCGAAGATGTTAAATTGTCTGATGTAAGTAGATTTTCTTGTCTATGGGTTTAAATTTGATAAATCTTCACTAATGATTGTCATGGTTGTGGATGATATGTAATCATACATGTTTTTAACCAAATTTGCTTCAAAACAAGAGCCTCTGACAAGGTCTTGAGGGTCATATTCAATTTAGTAGTTGTGGAATCTTGGAGTATTGTAGCATATGCAAAAAAAAGTTCTAGAGAATAAGTATTTTTCACGTAGATAGAGTGGATCTCTTATAATCCGAAAAATCATGTCATGTCATGCGAGTATGTCCTGCATTATTATAGATTCCGCCGTTATGGCAGGCATACATTCATGAATGAATTATAACATAATTCTTGTGAAGCTTACTATCAGTGAATAGGTATAAAATTACTAAACATATGATACTTGACATCCTTAAAGCATATAATTTTTTGTGTCCTTGGTATTATGATTCTGTTATGCTTGTCAAGGAAAATGCATACATGCTGATAAAGTATAGTGGAGTGACCACCTTTATAGCTACAGTTTTTTGATTTATGATATAATGGATGTGATTTATATTTTATTGATACCTTTACAGCTACAGTTTTTTGATTTATGATATAATGGATGTGATTTATATTTTATTGATCTTTTATGATCCAACATTGATATTGTAGAATGCAAAAGGAACTTCTGTATCTCATGTTCTGAGCATATGATAAACGTCAGTGATGTTTCACTTGAATTCATGATCAGGTACAAGCTATCATATTATCGATTTGGTGAGATGACGACAGAATATGGAAAGCCTCCCGGGTGAGTTACTTGTTTAAATCTTTGCTTTTGCTTTCGCTTTTGCTTTTACCGAAGCTGTGAGTTGTCCACGTCTTGGCTGTTCACTTAATAGGCTAATAGCAAACCAAAGGTTTCCTGAATATGCAATCAAGGATGATGTTTTTTAGTCATCTATACTCGTTAAGTGTGAGTCTAACAATGTAGATAATGCCATGCATCCTTTTTCTATCGATGCAAAGCCTCTAGAGCTCGCAAGTGTTGTTTTATCTATTCACATCAATTGGACCTGCAGTGCACCTTACGCATCCAGTTGTATTTTCTTTAGTATTCACTTCTGAACCACGTGGATCCTAGGTGCTTATAGAATTTTATATGGGTGCTGGATATCAATAAATGGACCGGGAATGGTTTGTTGGATAATTTTGAAATCTGTGGGCTACTCAATGCCCCGACTCCTAGCAGTATCTGCCTGGATGTGTGAAAGTATCCCTTCTTTTTCTTGTTTCCTCTCAAATGGCAGTTGGCGGCAATTCATTTATCTTTAGTTGGCAGTTGGCACTTTAAGTTTCTGCGAGATCTTGTAAGTGATGGGATAACTAGTGAAAATGAATAAGGTAACCGCAGTCTTAATGTAATTTGTCTATTGTTTATTGATGGCATAAACATTAATGGAACCAGTCGACATTTCTGCCTATGCGACCTGGAATTATTATTAATATGAACCTTAATTATCTGTGTGAGCCTATTAGTACAATCATGGATACTATAAATCTATCTTGCTGTATGAGTTATATAGTAATGGTCATAGTCTTCAACAGATACGACAGAGCAAGAGGAGTGGAAATTGGAAATAAAGACGTAAAGCTGGAATATTTGGAAGAGGCATTCACCACATCAAACTGGATAGTCAGAATTTACAAGGTGAAACCCCCCCATAATAGGTGGTGATAAACTCCCCTCCTTTCTCCGTCTTGCACGACTGCGGATGTTAAAGTAGTGCTGAGTCTAAGGATATTTTGAAGTATACCATTTTAGTTTCAGTTTTGTAAAACATTAAGTTCAGGCATTTGTGGGAACTTTTTATATATATATATATATTTCAGATTTTTGTAGTTTTTCTTTTACCTCTTAATATATGCCACGAAGGGTGATTTCATCTACTGTTACTATCCTTGGTCACTAGACTCACTACTTGTCTTGGGCATGGAGAGATTAAACATCTTAAAATAATTTGTTGATCTTGCCAATAAATACATACATATGTCTGTGTGTGTGTGTGTGTGTGTTGATGTTTGAATGGATGGTCCTTGAAAACTCTAAAATGAACTGTACAGAATTTACAGTCGGAGCATTTCTTGTTTTCACTTCATCTCGAAGGGGAAAAAACTGAAAATAGATTGTTTAGCTCTTTGGCTCTCATTAAATTATATTGGAAGCATCTTTAATTATTCAAGTCTATCACCTTTAAAGTTATGCAGTTCATCTCATTGTATGATCGTATCAATTTATCCCTTTAACTGAGCGTGATATGTATTTAATCCGCTTGCATCGTTAATTGCATCAGATTTCATTTTGTTGTTTCATCTTGAGATGTCTTAATCTATTCTCTACCGTATGCTCTTTTTTAATCTTAACTATATGTATGAAAACACACACATGTTGCTGATATAGATAATAGATCAATTTTTTTTTATGATGTAGAATTCTCGGTCGTTATTTTTTGGTACAACTCGATAAACCACGTATTAATGCAATAGTGTGCAAAGAATGTTAATCAAGTAAGCCAGATAAGTTATATGTAACAAACTCGTTCGGTAAAATATTGATAAAGGAATCGAATGTTAATCGTTTAATAAACACTTGCATAGTCTACCAATTATAACAATGTCATTTTTTTTATACGATTTAGTAAAAAAAAAATACTATTATGACGTGATTTGTTAGATAAATCAATAAATTTATTACCATATTTTTTTAATAAAATAAAATAATCTCTCTTTTTTATGGATGTGTAAAACGACAGCTCAGATTGAAACCAGGAATCGAATCTCCTACACCGACCATCAGAAAATAAAGGTTGCTAGCTAATATTCGAATCAGCGTATTTGAATCTTCCATCGGTGAGAAAAATGGCGTCCCAATCTTCGTCGGCTGATATGAGAAAGGGTAAGGAGAAGGAAAATGGCAAGCCCTTGGCCTCGGAGAAAGTTGAAATGCAGGCGGCGAAGATGAAGAAGGAAGGACTGGGATGGCTCAACTGGCTAACTGGTTGGTTTTATCTGGTTTACGAGATGCTGTTCCAGAGGATTCTAGCCAGCCATTTGCAGAACCCAATGCCCCTTCCTCCTATTAATGACCTCACCTTCATTGTTACAGGCTCCACCTCTGGGATCGGGAAAGAAATCGCTAGGTTATTCCTGTTTCAGAATGTTTTCTCTTATACGCATGCTTGCTTTATCTGTAATTGAGTGATCATTTGTTTGTAATGTGCTTTTACGAAATATGTTTCCGAGCTGGAGTAGAAAGACTATCAGCTCGAAAGTAGAAAGACTCCCGACACCTAAAATTTTTCTAAATGTGATTTGGACGCATGCTCGCTTATGAGCCCATCCCTTGAGAAACTGATGCTGCCGAAACTTTTGTGAAACTGAACCACTCTATAATTATGTGTGACGTGGAGCTGATGTGGGATAGCACGCCCTACCCGTGAGAAGTTGATGCCTAAAGCAGATGATTCCTTATGGATTTTACTTGACTCAGTATAAGTATGCATTTTATTGCATACCTTAACGTGAACTTGAGTTACACTGTCAACTTTGATGCGCTTTTCACCTTGTCGTCTCAACTAGAAAAGTTATTACGTTTGCGGTTCTCTCTTTTATGGCTCATCCTTGCCTAACACTGTAGTCAGTAAATTGCTGAAAAGTAATGTATGGAATTTCTGTCTTGCACCTGAAAACTTTAAATATGGCCGTAGTGACGAGTTTTGGTCTATTTATATAAGGATCTGATATCTTAATCTACAACAGGCAGTTGGCAGAGGCAGGGGCGCATGTTGTGATGGCAGTAAGAAATTCAAAAGCTGCTAATGAGTTGATAAAGAAATGGCAGGAAGAGTGGTTAGGAAGGGGTCTTACTCTTAATATGGAGGTACTTGATATACAAATCAACTCATAAATTTGGATAAAATGTTATGGTGAATCTACAAACATGTTATAAGGAACTTCAAATTTGCGGTTTAATATATGCTTGTGCATTCCATTTGACTATATTTCAACTTAACAAATATTATCTTTACTTATCTATTTTTCTTCTTATAAGATGATTGCAAGTAAATTTTGTAAAGTTTCATTGCAAAAAACTTTAACACATGCAATTTTAAAGGTCCTGGAACTTGATCTTCTTTCTCTGGACTCTGTTGTGAGATTCGCTGAAGCTTGGAATGCACGTTCAGCTCCTCTTCATGCTCTCATCAACAATGCTGGAATATTTTCCATTGGAGGTTCATATTTTAGTCTACTCTAAAATTACTACTTGACTATACTAGTTTTTCCCTTGTTGTTGGCAGTAATGAAGCTTATTTTGATTGTGCATTTATCCTTCTTGAATGACAATTTGCGTTGCCTCTTGTGTATGCATTGAGGTTAGATTTATTATTTTTAAATTTAACTCAAATGTGCTGTATCCAATTGTTTCCTGTGATTTTTTCGGTGCAAAGGAATACACATGTTCATTTGCTGATACTTTTCTTGTTACTTTTAAGCAAAGGAAATAGTAATCTATTTGATTGCATCCTGGTTGCTATATTTCTTTGGATCCAGAACCACAAAAATTTTCAAAGGACGGTTATGAAGAGCACTTGCAAGTGAACCATCTAGCTCCATCTCTGCTCTCAGTTTTGCTTTTGCCTTCACTCATTAGAGGCTCCCCTAGCCGCATTATTAATGTGAATTCTGTTGTAAGTTTTACAAGCACTCTATTCATATTATTGTTTCAGTATCATTAACTTGAATTTGTGACTTATCTTGTTTAAACCTATGAGGACTACTATAACGATTGCACATTATGGATTGCTAATATACTGTTTGAAAAAAACATTGGCTGCTCAGGCTGAGTGTAAATTGTTTGGTTGTTTGTAGATGCATTATGTAGGATTCGTGGATACAGAAGATATGAATGTTGCATCCGGCAAAAGAAAGTACACAAGTTTGGTGGGATACTCAAGCAGTAAACTAGCAGAGGTGTTCCCAGACGCTCATGTTAAACTTTAGCAGTTACTTTTTGGCTTTTGATGACATGCGAGTCTCATACTGACCTTATTTTCAATAGATTAGTTAACACCATTTTTAATTAAGAGTAGCTTCCATGTCTTAAGCCTATCATAATTTTACACTTCTAAAGTTAATGCTGTTGGTGGAGCTGAGTGGAGATGACTCTATTTTTCTGCTTTGGTTCTCTTTTGTGGTTCCTGTGAGAAGAATAAACTTGCAATTTTGATTGTCGCCTTAAAATGCTGGTTCAAGTCTCTTTAATAGTACCTTGATATTTGTGAATGCAGATCATGTTCAGCAGTATTCTCAATAAGAGACTTCCAGCTGAAGCTGGCATAAATGTTGTGTGTGTTTCTCCTGGAATTGTCCACACCAATGTCGTAAGTAACCAATCTGTACTAGGATTTTGACCAGTTAAGCAGTAAAATCGAATGTACTTATTCATTTAAAAGTGGTTTTTGTTTGTGAAACAAGTGTCAAATCACAGCTTTTGGACATAATTAGATATGTTTGGTTACTATTTCATTTCTGTGGTTGTTATCTGGCTTCACATGCTCCTGAAAACCATTGGGGTGAATAAAATTTTCCAAAGTTAATTCTACTCATAGCACACGTTAAAGTTTGAGTTGGTAAATGCAGGCTCGGGATCTTCCAAAGATTGTGCAAGCTGCGTATCATTTAATTCCGTATTTTATTTTCAGCCCAGAAGAAGGTACATCTTCTGAATTTTTATCATTTTCCAGTCGAGTTTTTTTTAATTTATTTATAATAGATGTCTAGGAGGAAAAGTCTAGTATATACTATATCAGGCCGCATCACCCATTTTGTATTTTTTTGATCGATGAGCGATGTCACTTGATGTATGTAAGATCACATAAACTGTTAAAAACTGTCTTAGCTCCTGTCCACTACATAGACAGTGCTTTGTGTGTCAGTTTGTTTTTTCCTCGTTACTCTCTTTGCCTTTAACATCTACTAAACAGCCGGTGAAAAACTAGTCATATTTTGTGGCCATTGCAGGCTCCAGAAGTGCACTTTTTGCTGCCACCGATCCTCAATTGCCAGATTACTGCGAGTCGCTGAAAGCAGAAGATTGGCCAGTCTGTGCTTTCATCTCTCAAGACTGCCGTCCTACAAATCCATCGGAAGAAGCACACGACATTGAAACATGTTATAAAGTTTGGGAGAAGACATTAGAGTTGATTGGGTTGCCGTCTGATGCAGTGGAGAAACTTATACAAGGGGAAGAAGTCGAGTGCAAATATGGAGCCTCCTAATAGGTTTTTGAATCCTTCAACTTTTGATTTGTTATCGATTCCTCCGACACCGGAGTTATCCACCTTGTTCAGGCTATCTTGAGATAGCACAGAACATGGAATTTCGTCATGTTCAATAGCTATGGATTGCCTGAATCCATCGAGCTTTCTCATGTTACTCTGCTTTCTTGGTTACCAAAAAACAAATAGTGCAGACTTTAGAATGTAGTTTCACGTATATATTGTAACGAAGATAGAAGACATTATAACATGAATTTTCTAACACGATATGACCAGGATTACGTATAAAAGATTGTGGATTTACTTAAATATATTATTTTTAGAAGATGTGTACACCTTATCGTTTATTCAAACATAATCCGGAAAAACGGTTGTCTGGACTTGGGTTTTGGTAACGTTGTCTTAAACTCTATATGTGACCAATTTATTTAGTTAGAAGTGGTGAAAATAAAAATAGAAGTGCAATGTTTGATTTCATCACTGAAAATTGGATTCAAACGTCACCCGTATATCACTTCTTTTTAATTTTACATGGGTTTGAGAAATAGAAAAATGTACTCCATCGTGAGAAACATACCCTACCCTGTTTAAATGCTGTCACACTTTCAGACCATTTCATGTATGAAAATCACTCAATTTCATGCATCGAGCGGACATCAATGCATGAATTGTTGAAGATTCGACAAGTACTTGGTCCCTTACATTTTATGTACAACTTGATTGGATTGTCGAAATTACACGTAGAATGACAAACACTAAACTCTCGAAGTGATAAAGATAATTTGATTCAATAACAAATCGAAGAACTCGAACATTAATCAACAAAGCCTATTGATATCGTTGGTATGCATATGTCTAAACCATTGAGCTGCAGCAAGAGCTCATTTTAATCAAGAAATGTTGATTTTGATGGTTCAAAATGTCCCGCCGTTTGCTTGTCTTCAGTACATGCTTCTGGTAATCTGAAGCTTAAACAAAACATCGCCTGCCGGAAAAAATAGAATCTTTAGAAACTATAATTTTGCATATGATATGATATCATGTCTACGGCTTTTACCTTGTTTGGGGCAACATCTCTTACACGGTAAAATATTGGATCTTGTATGTGAGCACCTAACGCCTTCTCTGCCTCCTAAGAAGAGGAATGAAAATAGCGTTAATTCACAGTTGGTCTAGGTGGAGCCGTGGAGGAAAAACTTTGATTTCTGAAATAGATAAGCGGAGGGAACATGGTCCCCACAGGAAGAAACTTACTGATAATATTGATTCATTTGTTTCATTTGATCGCATGAAGCAATAGCAGTGGATCCATGGAAGAGAACCTTTCCAGTACCTTCTCTCTATTAGATCTCTAAATACATCTGCAAAAGTGGGTCAACAATTTCCTTCACTTTCTCAAAGAAAAACCAAGCAAAGTGCAAAATTCAGATTTATATGAACAAAATTCAAGAATAAAATCATGTTCACAAAAATAAAGGTTAGGAGAATAGAAAACCAGATGAACATATATGTCAAAGGAAGAGAACATACAATCTTCAGGGATATGTTAATAGAGCTTCAATTTCATTATTATAACTAGTTAAAACTTCAATGACCGATATTAAGATATGACATGCTCAAATTGCCACTAAAACTCAAATAACCAAGCAAAAAGTGGAGTAGGAATATTGAAAAGTCACCAAGAAATTCCAAAGCAGAGGCAGGTAGGTTCATTATGACATGATCAATGTGCTCCCAGGCCTTTGAGTTGAATGGCTGAGAATCTCTCGTGCACTTGTTCAAACCTCTTTTCTTTTTATCAGGCACGTGAAAACCAGCACTAACAGCAACTCCATTTTCTGCAACAGAAATTAAAAAACCACATATGAAACAGAAATAACTACGATTTAATATCAAAGGCTATATGTTACACTAGCAGCAATATTCCATGGCAGTGATTCCAAGCTTTTCAACATTCAGTAACCCCTCCGCTTCAACCCATAATCATACCATACCTTCAAGAGAACTTTCAGGACGTCTTTTTGATTGGGCTAAATTAGCATCGTCCTTCACACATGATCGTTGAACACCTTCACATAAGATTAACTTCTGATCTGGTATATCTTGCATTCCACCTTAAATATCACCAAAAATAACATCAAAGTTCACTATCATATAACGCGAAACAGCCAACTAAGACACATACCACTGGGATAATTACTATCTTCTAACTTTGTCTGTCCATTTGTTTGCATCTCTTTGCCAGAAGTCTCCAAATTATCTGTATCAGATCCTAGACAACTCTCACTTGAAGGCACTTTCATCAGTGAAGATACAAATTTTCGTGCATCCAAATTGTATGCCTGGACAAGATTATCAACCTTGTTTTTTTCTGCATTGATCTTCAAATAACGAATGCTGTCTGGATTTAAGTCGTTTGCATACACACGGCATCCTTTTTGTGCAGCTGGTATAGTAAATGGACCAATACCGGCAAACATATCACAAATAATATCCCCAGTCTGGAACATTGAAATCAACCTCAAATGCTCATGTTCCAATCTAGAATTCCAATAAACCAAGCCATAGTCAAGCTTGAAAACTGCTCCGTGTTGCTTCACTTCAGTAACCATATTGCAGTCTCCAGCCAGTACTTCAAATTTCGGCACACGAAACTCATTTGTTATTGTTCCAACTTTATTAACAATGGTCTTGATTCGTGGATAATTTTTCTGGGAAATAAAAGAATTGTATGAAAAGGTGATCATTGTTCCCAGTCAGATCATTTTTCTATATTAGAGAATCTTATGACACAATTCTTAGCATTTTTTTCAACAAAACAAATCACTGGAGCAGTTCCCACTTCCCACAAGCCATTGAGATCAAATTCTAGATCTAAAATTATTAAAAATGTGTAGCCCCTCAAACAACTTCCTATTATCTAGTTTCATTTTCTAGCATTGGGTATCATTCAAATAGTCCACGAATAATTCTAGAATCTATCAGACAAGTTAAAATTTACTTCTTTTTAGATTCACACTTCTCAAAAAGATTATAAAGATAGAAAGGTAGGATTACAATTCAATTGCTCAACTTTTTCAAGCAATAGAGTTATCACAAAAGATTATTCAAAGTAGCAAACATATATCTGCATCTTGATTATATAGATCTCTCTCCAATTTCTACTTCAGCTATTTAAGACTTAAAATACAGTTTAATGTCATTCTGTATTGGACCCAAAGGTGTTTTCCAATTTAGCTAGCCCTTATTAACATTCCAGATGAATTCAATACGATTGAGAGACATCCTTCAAATTTGAGCCTGGCCTTAAAAATTTGAATTAATAAGCAATTAACTTTTCATTGAAGCAGGAAGTTGACACTCGATTAATTCAATCCAGATGTGCAAAGGCTGCAGTGACCCTTGTGTAAAGAAATAGCATTGGTGGCGCAAGTAAAGAAGAAGGTAAAAAAATCTGACTGCTGTACATTGAAGCATGTAAACATACATCATAAATAACTTTTGCTATAACATCCTTATATGGGAGTAGTTCATCTGTTATATTTAGGTGAGCAATGTGACCTGCACAGAAATCAGAAAGGTTGATCATTAATAGGAATCTGTGTGAAGAATATTAGCTGTAAACTGCAACATCCAATTAAAGTTAGGTCGCTAAACCACATTTGTTAACTTGGTAAGCCAGAAAAGAGAAAATTGAAACGCATGTGCAAATAAACTTAAAAAAAGGTCATTTCAAGCTTGAAAATAAAAGAATAAAAGGTTATCACAGAAAATAGACTTAACTATGGTTTCAAAAGATGAAGGTACTTCTACCCCAAGTGGCAAAATCTGCTTCAATACATAGTCTGTAACATAGAAATATAGATACAAAAAAATAAATAATTCATCTGTTTTAAAGCATGAGAAAATTGCAGTAGCTAGCTATAGCATATACTACAAGCTACCTGCACTCCAATATGAATAACCAAGAGTAAATGAATAAGGAACCACTTGAATTTCAAAGAGCTCTTTCAATTCATCAACTTTATGACTAGGGATTTCGGATAAATCTGCAAGCGAACTCAAAAGCAAATTCACATGACCAAGCAAGAATACAAGAACATAATATGTCAATCTTTAAAAACTGCATCAATAAAATAGGGTTCATACCAGGATTTTGAATTCTCTCCGCTAATATCATGTATCGATTTTTGTTGCAAGTTGGATCTTCCGTGATAGGTTTGATACGTGGCCTATCAAACAAATACCTGTTCAAGTGGAGAAAAAAAACATGTAACAAAGCTCTGCAGATGAATATCATCGAAATAACTTGAATTACGTAATGTACTTCAGTCCACACCCATTGAGGATTCGAGTGGCGAGCTTGCATTTTTCCCTCGGAATTTGAAGCGCCAACACATTGAAGCGTACATCAAATTTACTGTCGTCTAACATTCCCTCCTTCCCGAAGAAAGTTATTCTATTGATTATTCTTCTGACAAAAAAGCGCAAAAACTATTAAGTCTTGTGAGTATGGTGTCTTCTTAATATGAAATGTTCAGTTACATTGATGCTAACTAAAATAAAAATGTGTGTATTTTATTTTATTTAATTTTGCACCTCAATTATCAACTGATAATATTCAATTCAGCATATAATACCACTAAATCAACAAATAACATATAAATCATACATAGGTTCATCATATGTCATTGTCATACATCATGAAAATAACTGATCTCTACTTATATTAACCAGAAATTACTTATCGTGTAATCCTCAAAACATACTCGAAACAGGACTTGGAAATGTCAACTCAGACAAATTACCTGAATATTAATTTAAATGGTACTATTATCATATAAAATTCTAATAATCATTTAAATTCAATTAAATTTACAACTTCAACTATTTAGGCAATTTAAATTTCTAAAATTCCAATATCAATCAAAATGCTTAAAATTATTTCAAAATTAAATTGTCGTAAAATATTCTTTATACCTTTCAATGTTGCTAAACTAATATTCAAGCAACTAGTTTTCCTAAATCTCAAACATTCCATTTTCTTCCCAAAATCACAAAATACCTTGCAAACTTCATATATAACAATTCTAAGGCATCAAAACTACAAAACCTGAATCAACAGCACTATAAGTTCAAAATCCCAATTCTCTGTATGCTGAAATTCGAGACTCAAAAATGGAAGCTGAAATTTCGGATTGTGCCTCCAATAGCGCAAAACTTGAACCTACAATATTAACTCAACGAATAATTTATCAATATGAAGCTAATAATCAAGCTAAAAACAATTTAAGCCGAGGTGGAAAATTATCTCACCTAGGCAGCCTACACTCAGATTCAAAGGCTGGAAAATATTGAGTTTCACTTCTCAAACTCGAAGCCTGATCGGAAACCCGACCGGAGCTAGCGGCGATACTCGGCCGGAATCACGCCGGAGATGGCCGACGGCCTGTTCGAGAGTCGCAACAAAACTTCACAAAATTAGTATGGAAAGATAGCTCTCTTCGTTAGCTTTCCAAATCCGGAAGCGGTTTGAATTTTCGGCGACCGACAGCAGCGAACGAACGACTGGAAGAAAAATAAGTCACCGGAAAAATCTCGAAATACCCTTCAATGTCGGTACCAAAACGTAGCCATAGTCGTGAGCTTTCCGAATATCTGCTAGGTTCTGAAATTCGGCGACCGACGGCAGAGATATTGCTGATCAAAATTTCGAAAATGGTTGTGAATTTAAAACGAGGAATTCGCTGGTTGGAGAGTGAAAATCGTGCCAGAATCTCTTGATCTAATTGCCGTATAAAAAATGGTTGTACTATACATTGGTGCAAACTTTTAGCATCACTATTTTAATATTGTGTTCAATACCGGTCTATTTTATTTTATTTTATTTAATTTAATTAATTAATTAATGTATTTTAAAATTTTATTATATATTATATATAATATTATCTATAAACTAATATTTTTTAATATTTATTTTTTAAAACAAAATTACTTAATTTAATTATTTTAAATTTCTCGATTTAAAATAATTAATCTAATTTATTGTCATATACAATATAATTAACATCATGTTATTACATTTTGAGACCGGGCTTCTAGCCCAATGGTCTCACCCGTCGGATTAGCTGGTCTCCCATCCCGGGTTCGATCCCCCTCCCCTGCGTGAGTTGTAATAAAAAAAAAACAACAGATTTCATTCTCCACAACACACCTTATATATACATATATAAAATAGTCAAAACGTCTTTCATTGATAATGCATCATGAGCTCAGAGATAGTACATAAAAAAATCTTACAATAATTTGTTATAATCTTAAACAAATGATGTCATTTTTAATGTATTTTAGTTTCAAACTCCCAAATAACCTCTTCGGACCCTAGCCTAGTGTAATGTACCTTGACCAATAAAATTTTTCCTATTTCGAACTTGTTTATCCTTTCGATTTAGAATTTGAATAGGACTTCACAACATGAGATAGATTCGACTCATACTTCTACAATATAGATATATGAAACATGTATTGCACACAAGCTCTATGACAAGTTCAATCTATATGCTAGCAAATCGATCCTCTCAACAATTGTATACGGTTCAACGTAACTTTGCGCCTGAATCTCACACAATCCATCCCCAACTACGGTATTAGTGCGAACTATAATCAGAAGACATTAAAGACAGTAAAATAAAAACAAACACATCTTAACATTAGACATAATCAATATATAAATTATTAGCATACTGATTCACGAGGTTCTACTGTTGACAAAGAATCCGTGTTTGATTATAATTCATTAAATTCATTGATCAAAATTATTATGTAATTATGGAGAAAATTGTATTTTAATATTGTTCTTTGCGTTTTTTCAGAATTTATATTTTTAGTTATGTAACTTACTTTTTTTTTCGTTTTTCATTTTCGGTCTTTTTCATTGAAGTCTTACATATTCGCGAGAAATTGTTTATGTGACGGTTGTGGATGTTGACAAGGATTTTTGAGTGAAAAATTGAAATGAAACTCATTTTCGAACTAGACAATAAAGTCAAAAAAAGGAAACAATCCCAAGTACTACATAATATTCTAAACGTTCATGACAGAATTTCATATCAGCATTCACGAACATTACATGAACAATATTTCCAACAAACATAATGGACTTCGATAATAAATAAAAAAAGAATAAAAATACAACTTCACTTAGAATGCAAACAGTGTATACACAAGCCAGTAAAGGTCAAAGTAATGAGGATACATGCTCGTAAATAATATTTTCACAAATCCACACCTTGGCCTAATTCCATGCCATAATCTCCACTAACACGATCCAATTGCTCCTCCACTTCCTGCTGCTCTAAAGTCTCATACAACGGGCAATTCTTGGTCTCAGGCAGCCACAAGATAAAATATCCACTGATAATGGAAAGAACACCGAAAACAAGCAACGAAAGAGACGGACTTAATCTCCCCAACACAACCAGCAAAGGTGAAATCGAAGCCCCCAACATCAGTGCCTGCCTCAGCATGGAAACAGCGAAGTTCCTTACATTTGTTGGAAAAAGCTCTACACAATAGATATATAAAACATCAAATGCCGTTGAGGCGGCCATGAATCCTACCGCCTCAACCATCAGCTGTGGCAGACTCCCCTTCTTGTGCTCTCTGGTGGAGAAAAAGATGCAGGAAATGCACGAAATCCCGGCGAGAAAAGCCGAGCAAGAGAACAGGAGACGGCGATTGGTGAAGCTTAAAAGAACGCTGCCAATGAAAACAGCGGGGATCTCCATCATCGCGTTTATGGCAACGGTGAAGTAGAGATTGAAGTCGAGGTTCTCGACGTTTAGTTGGATCCCGTAGTACACGAACCCGACGCCAAAACCGGTTAGCATAACCATGGCCATTCTCTTCATAGCCCATTTGGTGCTCCACAGTTTCTTTATAGGGGAGGAGTTTCCTGGAACTTTTCCCATGCTTGACGGCTCTAAAATACAAATATTTTGAGGCAGTTCTCTCCCATTCATTCTTGCGTATCTTTTCAAGATTTCAAGAGCTTCTTCACTCCTACCCCTAACAACAAGCCACCTAGGAGACTCTGATACAAAAGGTACGAGTATAAATATCGAGTAAACAAGTGGGAGAAATGACATAATCTTGTACAAATTTCTCCAACATGTTCTTGTCGGGTAAGCAATCAAGGGAATTGAGAGAAACCCTGCTGCAAAGAAAAAGAAACCGTATTGGCCTACTTGGCCCCGCCATTTTCGGCCAACGGCCTCTGTCGATAGCACAAGGCAGCATATGCCGATGCCCGAACGAGAGAACCCATTTGCGAATCGGAGGACTGCATATATCCATATGTTTGGGGATGTGGAGGTGAGGAAGGTTGTTGCGGAGGTTAGAATACACGAAAGCAGCACTGCTCTTTTTCTTCCGAGGAAAGCATCTGCTAGGCGACCATACACAGCGGAGCCTGCATGTCACAGGATTCCACGAAGATGAGGCAAATCACTCCTTTTTTAAATAAAGAAATGATATCGTAGAATTAAGTAGAAACCTATTGAAGCTATGTTCCAATAAGAGAATAGTTTGAGAGAAGAGTGGACCTATGAGGGATCCAAGAAAGTAGAGTGACGCTGGAACGGCAGCAAGAAATCTGCGATCACAAACCAGTCCCCATTCAGCAATGGTGGAGCTTGCATTTCCGTTACTCCACTCCCAAGTCCCCGGCTTCAGCCCACAAACAGAATCCGTCCCTCCCCTCCGGCCACCGCCACCGCAGTTCGTCTCAATGCACCGCCAAGAATCCGGCTGCGCATCGGTGAATATCGTGACCAATGTGCTGTGGGAATCAAATATCCAAGCTATTGAAACCAAGAATACTTGCAGAAGCTGTGAAAACCCAAACGATCCCACGTGCTCTTCCACCACTTCATCCACTGTGAGCTGCAGCTTGTTTCCAGTTCCACACGGTACTACTTTTGAGCTCGGTTCTGTCACAAAGCTTTGTCTTTCTTCATCCATTTCTGTTTCGAGTTTGTTCTGGGGTGATAACGACAGCAGAATATGTAATTTACGTATGTATTTAATTTCCTCGGAATTACCCTTTCTTATATAGAATCAAAAGGAGATATTGCAGGGTAACGAATTGCACTTGTCTGTAGCAATTTCCACCTGCCTCGAGTTAGTGAAGTGTTGTTTGACGTGTTAATGCACTGAAGAAAAGTTGGGTTTTGTGATGCATTTAAGGTGGCAATCTGAGTAAGACACAATGGTAAGCTTTATTAATGAAAGTTTTGACTTTTTTCCCCTCAAATATATATATTAACTTGTTTAATTTCTCACACAAACTAAAAATATAGTTGAAAATTTCAATTATACAAAAAAAATATTTATCCTTATTTATTTAGTTAGTATTTTAATAGTATATAAAAGTTGTTTAAAGTAATTAATGCATTTAATGATAATCAAAAACTTGTGTGAGACGACCTCACGGGTCGTATTTTGTTAGACGAATATCTTATTTTGGTCATCCATGAAAAATATTTTTTTTTATGCTAATAATATGACTTTTTATTGTGAATATCAGTAGGGTTAACTTGTCATATAAAGATTCGTGATATCGTCTCACAAGAGACCTATTCTTAATGATATGGATATATTAATAAAATGATAGAATTATTCTCTATATATTTGGGATAAATAGAAAAATCAACATGCTATATTCCGATTAATTGCATAATCCATTAATTATTATTCATTAAACTCAGCTTAAAGTTTATGGGATTCCATGGGGTTCGTACGTGTTGATTACATTGGCAAACATATAACAAATGTAATGCATGCAAATTACACATGTAAAAACATGTCTCGTGTTGATGTCTGATATTCTAGTCTTTTCTCAACATGTAATGGATATGAATTTTTTTATATATATTAAAGTGCTTTTTCGTATGAATAAAATCTTAAGTGTGGGTTTTTATCGAAAAAAATTGTATTTTTATCATGTAATTTAATGTTTTTCATTATTTTGTTATCATCATCGATCAATTTACGATTTTAATTTTATAATTTGTATTTTTTAATTTTAATTTTTTTTTCCGTCAGATGTAGAATAATTAATTTTGATAAAAAAAAAATAGTCTCCATCATGCATGCTTAATACAAAACCACAATATATATTGATGGAGACTGACACCCGTTTTTATTGGCAAATAATAGTGTTCATCACCATGCACATTAGACTTCCCCAGGAACAGGAATATCCATGTCATATTCTATAATATATTGTCTTCCTTCGAGAAATTTGCCTTCAGTTCCCAACTGTCGATTTTTTTTATGTTCAGTTCCTGGGAACTTTTTTAGTATCACATTTCCACATGAAGTATACCACATTTTGTATGACATAGTACCACAATTTTGTGAATAGGGAATGAATCCAAAGAAATGTTTTGATTGGAGATTTTTCACCAACTTCCCATCTTCCTTGCACACAAATATATAATTAAATATAGAATAATCATGGTCACATTTCCACGATAAATCACTTATAATAATTATATAAGCAGCGACAGAGCCAAGGGGGTGGTGAGTGCGACTGTCTCTCAAATTTTTTATTTTTTATTTTTTATTTTTTATTTTGTTTTATAGACTTATAATTTAAAATTAATTATATATTTTTTTAATTATGTTTCTTTGATATTTGTTTTTGCCACACATGAAATTGTCTGATATCCATGTCTTGGGAAAAAATAACCTAAAGATATGCAACACATACTTTTCTATATAAAGTTCAAGAATTTACATGGAATTTGGGGGACTTCGGATTGATCCAAGAAGAATGGTGGGGATGACAATTTTCTTCACGTGTTCGAAGTCTCGCGAAGAAAACTCGAAACGAGGACGTAGATGTCCGTTTTTTTTTTTGGTTCAATTTTTTTTTTAAATTCTCGAAATAGTTCGAGATACTATCGTCATTTTGTTCCGAATATATTAAAATAATAAAAATTATTATTTTTATTAAAATTTTATTTATGAATACGGTCGATATATTTTTTATTTACATGCTTAAAAAAATTGGATCGATTATAAATTTTTATACATTAAATATTCATGTTTGTGAACAACATACAAAAAAATATTAATGACGTGATGGGATGAAAGAATGGCCATCCACGAACCCTAGCGAAGGCCTTTCCGGCTCCACCATGGATCGGAAAAAGAAAAGCGATGAGCAGCAGCAACAATTCCAGTTTTGCGAGGTCTGCAAACTAAATCACGATCAGGGTCGCCGCCATATATACTTCCCCAACCACAAGACCTCGCTCCGCCTGCTCCTCGCGCGCTTCCAATCTAGACTCTCCGGCGTCAGGTTCTTCCTCAGAACCCCAACCCCTGTACGTCCTGAACACGCGCAGACCAGCCGATTGTGGTGTGTCTTCTGTGATTGTGATGTTGTCGAGCTGGGGAGCCCCTTTGCATGGTTGGTAATTTGAGAATTGTGTGTACCTTCTGGCTCCGTCGATTTTCTTGTTTTCACTGTTCACGTGAACGCGTGGTGAGGTTTTTCAGTGGGAATGCGATCGAGCACTTGGCCAGCGGGGAGCATTGCAGGAGAGTGAAGAGGTTCATGGGGAAATATGGAGGTGGAATGGACCGTCTGGACTTGTTTTGTATTTCTGAGGCGGATTTTGATAAGGTATTTTGAGTCATAGTATAGGAGACGAGTTTCCGATTGGTTGGTTAGAACATCATTCATTGTTGTGTATATTGTAGTTCTCTGTCAGTGAATTTGAGGGAATATAAGTGTAGAATCACAAAGCAGCACCACTCGAATTGTTGAAATGTTGTAAAGTTATTGACTATTTTTCACAGTGGTTTTGAACTTTTTGAATTTTTTGTTTAAAGAACTCGACGAACATGATGTTTTCTTCCGATGCTTGTTCGGTTCCCGAACTTCCTTACGACAGCTAATTCAAACTCTGTTCTAAACCCCACTTTCAGCCCTATACTAACTGAAAAATTATCTAGAATAGTTGTTCTACTATCTTTTGTGCTGATTTCATTGTGTATAAGAGGTTCATTAGTAAGCAGTGAGATGTGTATCTAGCGTGCTGGAGTAATAGTTTGCTGGTTGATTATTTTTCGGGTTTGATGTTCCAATTTTGTATTATTGAAACTCACTAATAAATTGCGGGCTCTGAATTTTCTTCTTCGTGGTTGCTGCGAATAACTCTTTTGCTATCTTTTTTGTTATCTCAACCTTTTACTTTGTATATTTTTACTCTATCATGATAGTTAACACACTTACTTTGTTTCCCTGTACTTTCAGTGGGAGAAGAAATGCAAGTCATTGAAGACTGTAGCCGCCAAATCGGGGTCTGTTGGACCTGTCATTGGACCATTGAATAATATCCACAATGAACTGAACCCTGACAATGTTAATAGTTTTCTTAAAATAATATCAGTTCTCTTAATTTTAGCGTGACAAACAATGTTGTGCCTTTACAAAGATATACGAATGAAAGAGATCAAATATCCTGTTCAGAAATATCTTCTATGTCTGAGGTTGGTTCTTCTTCATGCTCGCTTGTGGATGCACGAGTGGGAGACATACCGGTCTTGAAGGTTTCAAAAGGTTATAGATTGCTCGTGTATGCACTTCAATAAAAAACATGGGCCCTGAACTTATGTGCATGCATTCCATTTATCACTGATTTGGTGCATTACTGTAGTTAGACAACTAATCTTATTGTCTGTACATTTTGTTAGGTTGCATGATCGACCAACGCTCCTTCAACTCTGTTCACAGGGAATGCCCATCTTATGGACCTTTTTGCAATGGTTCTGTAAGTTTTGCACTTTATAATATACTGTAGGATCATTACCTCTTGTTGTGATCTGTTGGATCTTCCCAGATCTTACTTACAATATTTTGTTCTGGCGAAGTTTTTTACTCTTATGCATCTATGTTGTATTCCAAAAGTGTGGATGAGTCACACTCAACTGTTCTATTTACTTGGAGAACTTATGCTAGTGTTGATTCTGGACATGTAGCTTATGTGAAGTCGGTGGTCTTTCAAATTAAGGGGCTTGTTTACATTCTTTTCGATTGATTTGGTGCAAATGGATGTTGTGGTTTTGAGAAGAACAAATCTGCCAAAAAGAGGTTGACCGTTTTGTTGTTCTGCTTTAGTGTCGTGGTATTTTTGTGTGTTTCTTTTCTAAATGATCGATTTTGTGAGGTTTGTTTTGTGATCATGACATTTTACTACTATGTTTTTTATTCTATATTATTAATATTATTATTATTATTTTGTTTCGTTTTACATTCTAAAACCACCTTAATTCTTTATTTTCATTTTTAATGAAGTGAGTTTTTGCTCACTTTTTAGAATTTGGTACGTTTTGTACTTCACACTCTCTCGTTTTGTACTTCACAGTCTCTTGTTAAGTAATGGATTTTTTCTTTTCTATAATATCGTAAATAACTGATCTCTTGAAGTGTTTGTTGGCTGTGTAATTAAGCAATTTGAACCCTTTTCTTGTTTTAGTTCATGATTCTTCTTTGCTTTTATTATATGCTTCCGTTTTCTGTTTTGGCAGTTGCACTGTCTGTTGAGGTTGTTTTGAGAATTTGATAACATGGAGGGTCATGTTACTAAATATGCATGATTTTGGTATTTTGAATTTGATAACACCATTGGTTATATAGCAGGTTCCCCCAGGATATCAATAGCTATAGGAGAGAGCAAAACTCAGGGTAATTTTGTATATTTTGTTAACGCATCTTCTTTCTCTGTTATATCTCTCAGTTTTACTTCAGATGTATCGGAGTAACCATTTGTAAATGCCTGTCTATAATCATGTTCCTTCCACATGGCCTCTTTCATTTGAATTCAGAATAGTACTGTCTTAAGTGAAGTTCACCTTTTCCTCTCGGCAGGTTATCTCACGCAAATTTCTCATATTCCTCATGAAGGCACTGATGGAAATGTTCACACTGGAGCACCTCCTCCATGGTTTGATGTATCGCAAGGCAATCAGCTTGATTCTACTCGGAGACCAGAACCGGGCAACCTTATATCTCCTAAAATAGGAAAGTCATCAAGATTGAACCCAAAACGAGTTGGAGCTGCTTGGGCTGAGAGAAGAAAGCTCGAGTTGGAATTGGAAAAAAGAGGGGAGCCTTTGATTGACACTTTCAATGCTAATTGGCTTCCTAATTTTGGTAGAGTTTGGCAAGCCGGGACCAGAAAGGAATCTAGAAAAGAGTTCCAAATGGAGAATACATTGTCCTACAAGGAAGATGTTGAATCAGAGAATCCCATGCCATTACAGCCGTACATCAGTAAAAAAATGGTAAATTTTGCATTCGTGCTCTGTCTCATCAATTCTAGGTTTGTTCACACACCTGAGCTGGATTTGTTCTGGATTTTTTGGTGTTCACACTATTTGCATCGCACCTATGCTTTTGTGGATTGGGGTCTGTCTGTTTGATAAATATTTCTTCATTTATCTTTTCTATACTGTTTTTGATGTGTCTTTGTCAGCAATAAACTTGTATAAAATTATTTTCTTCAACACGTAAATTTCATTAGAACAAGTACTTATAAAACGTTTTTTATGAAAGTGTTTTTAGAAAAATTTATATAATGTTTTAAAAATAAATGTGTATGAACAACTATTCTATAAAATGTTGTTTGGGTTGAAAAGTTTTTTGGACGACTATTTAAAAATATGATTTTATAGTTAAAAATAATTAAGATGTTTGAACAAATGTTCTATAAAAATCTTTTAGTTCTTGTTTAACCCGCTTTTTATTTTAAAAATATTAAAAACACTTCTCAGTTGTTCTTTGAAAATTATATTTGGAAAAAAAAAATTCAAAAACATTTTACAAAATCTTATACAAACTTATATTTAAATTTTGTTCACTTATAAAACGCTAAAAACGTTTTTAAAGTACTTGTCCAAATGGAGTCGTAGCTTTTCTCCTCTCTGTTTTTTTCCCTAAAATGCAGTTGGTTAGGGGGAATTGTGATAGCAAAATGCAGCGACTTTTTCTTCAAAGAGAGTACCAGGGAGCCAATCCCATTATTCAATTGGTTGTTGGCTAAACTCCTTCAGCATGTGCTACCAATCAATTCTATATTGCAGTTGAGTTAGAGAATTACGCCTGAATGCAGTGTGGAATGAAACATTATACGCTCAGATGAAGATTGTTTTGTGTCTGAAATCTTTAGGCTCGTTATCTTGTTTTTTTATCGCAGCGAAGAGACACGAGCTGAATGATGCATTTGACTTCATATTGGGGCACACATGGTGTCACTATCGCGATTACTTTTTCAAGTAGCCTTTTCTTCCCCCCACAAATTTTGGACAGGCAGAGGATGAAGTTATGAATGGCACAATGAGAAACGAGACTGTCAAGTCCGTCCTGGAATTGTATTTTGAGCATTGGTTTGGCCAATATAATGCTGGTAGTTGCTCCTTGAATATGGAAAATGATGATTATTTCAAGCGTTGATTAAATTGTTTCATTTCTTTGTACGTACTAAGTGGAAGGCTTTGATAGTTTGGTAACATGTGAATGTTATGTGAGATTCTATTTCTGGATACAAGCATTTGTTGTATGAATAGAAACATTCTGTTGAGGCCAATTCAAGTACTTGGACTGGTAAGCAATATTCTCCCATATTTTTTATGAAGAAAACGTAGTGATGGGTATCTTAGCAAATTGTGCATTTGTTTGTGAATCTTCTTGTAGATGGAGGATCTGACTGAACTCTCTCTTCGAAAAACTATATGTTTCATTAAACTAGATTAAATTGGCCCTCTATTCCTTTGATTTTTTTTCATTTATATAAAAGTTAAGGCCTCAAATAAATGGAATTGAGCCGAAACTACTTGTGTTTGGATGCTCAATCGAGTGTTGCTGAATTTTGTAAAAAACATTAATTGTTCTCAAATTGAGTTTTTGTGTAAATTTTTTGGTTCGAATTTAATTATGAGTCAAAATTAAGACGTAATTAACTAAATCGGAAAAATGTCACACTGTAGCAGTATCTCAAAGGTGTATCGAACTCATATGTTTTGATAAATATTAAGAAAATTTTTCATGTATTAATAAATGTTCACTTTTATATATACATTTGAAGTAGTAAATCTTGATCTTGGGATAATAACGGGACGAGTTTGATAAAATCTGAGACACGTCCCGTCCGACCTCGCCCCTCTGCACCCGTTAACCTTTTTTTTAAAAATACAAAATAAACATTTTAAAAATTAATTATTTAATTACTAATTTAAAAAAACAAAATGTCTAATTATATATTGACATATTAAATATTTTATAATAAAAAAAATCAACCTATTATAAAATAAAATTATTTATAAATTATGTATTTTTCATATAAAAAAATGTAATTATAGTATTAATAATATATATTTGCAGGTACGGCTAAATCGGGACCTGCTCCAGATCCACTTGGGATCTGTCTTTATCCCGTCTAAACCCGCTTCGACTGGACATATTTAATTTGAGCAAAAACTTATGTGAGACGATTTCACGAATTATATTTATGAGACAATCTAACATGAGACTCACTTTTGATTTGAGACGGAGTCCATTGTCATCCTTAAGTAAATCAGCCACAACCACACATAAATCTTTCCCTCATTTTATATATATATAAATAATTTGGTCAAAAATAGGAGATGCATTTGTGACCACACAATGAATCAGTGGAACTGTTACCAAGCAAAGCGAATCACAAGATCTGTCCCGCTGGCCTCAATGGGAGGATAAGATATTGTTGTTGTCTATTATTATTATTACAAAAAATTAATGTATATTTTCTTTGTCCTTGTTGGTTGGTTCACATCTTTCCTCCAATATTATAATAAACAATTCTTTGGCCTTACTTGGATCATTTGCCAGAAACGAAACTGCAGAAATTAAAGATATATAGAAAAATTTAAGATAGTCACGATTAGGACATATTTTTTTCTATTAAAAATAAAAATGTGGTCTATATTTAATTTATATAAACCAAGTAAATTGAATTATATAAACCAAATTATCTATGAATATTTCAGGATGAAAACTTAATATTATTTAATAGTTTCACATATATTCGATTTCGGAATAAATTCTCGACTTCGGTTTCGGTATTGGTTTCGATCTGAGCTTTTCATATACGAATAGGTATCTTGTGAGACGGTCTCACGAATAACGTGTCAATCCTACCGATATTCACAATTAAAAAATAATATTCTTAGCATAAAAAGTAATATTTTTTCATGGTTGACCAAATAAGATATCCATCTCACAAAATACGACGCGTGAGACCGGTTCACATAACTTTTTGTCTTCATACAGTCACAAAGAAAATTAAAGTACCGATCTAGAGGAAGCGGTAAACATGACTAAAAGTAGGAAATCAACTAATTTAATATGTAATATAATATCTAATGGCTTAGCCTTAACCAATCGGGCGTTTTTCTACTCATATGTAAATCTTACACAAAAAATAAAATAAAATAAAATCTCAAAAAAAGAAAGAATCCAGGCAACGAAGAAGGCATCTTGCAAGATGAGAAAAAGATAGGAGACAGTGCACACAAAGGACACGTGTCAAAGGCCCACTTAATCTCAGCCACAAAATAATCCCTGTCCCCACCATTCGCCCTTCCTGCTCCTATCTCGACCCTTCCATTCATATTTTATTATTAATTTTTCGCACAAAAAGTAAAAATTTAATCGAGAAAAATTCCGTTGTGGAGTACCCTGTAGTTGTTTTTCCACCCGACTATCTCTAAATTTATACTCCATTTATTCATCAGCAACCCATCTGGACCTGATCCCTCCGTCTGTTTCATTTCTTGGGTTCTTTTTTCATATATGTTTCTTTATTTTTTCCTCCTTTACACTTCTCGAGTTATGAATAGAGCTGAGAAGTGAAGTGTGGGAGGTTTTCTTGATATTGAAGGGATAAAGCTGCAGCCTTTATCTTTTGCCATCTTTCTCCTCTTTTGTTATTAGCCGCGGTTTTATTGGAACCATGGTTTCTGAAACTAAGGTATGTTCTTTCTTTGGAACGGGTTATTCTCTTTTCTTGGGTTTGTAATTGTTGAGCCATTTTGCTGTTGATTTATGGTTTTATTTGCATTTACTTGATGAACTAGTGAACTGATTCGTTATTGATCTGTGTTCACGCTCGAGCTACATGTGTGAGCTTGAAGCTGACGCAGAATATTATGCTCTGGATAAAGTGTAAATGAGAATAAGGCAACTGTATGAGGGATGTGATGAATCAAGTGTTTGGATCATACTGTCCTTGTCAACCATTCGAGGATATTATGTGTGGATTTGGCGCTTTAATTTTGAAAACTCGTTTTTTTTTCCTTCGACTTATATGTCTTCAGATCGAACTGTTATACTACTTGGATAATTGGTTGTTGTTGAATTAACGATTTTCCCACAAATAAAATTCTATTTGCTGAATTGACAGAAGTTAGATGAGTTGTGCGTCTGTATTTATGTTGAGAAAGAGTTCTGCTACCAAGATCTAAATGAATGAATGGAAGATGGCGTGTACTTGGTAGAAATTTCATAGTCCAGTGATCTGAACGAGCTTTTTATCAATTCTTGAAAACACGTATATCTAGTGAACTGTGATTGATCGGTAAACCACAAGGGAGAAGGGTGGCTTGAAGTCTTCCAAATGTTGTATTTTATCAGAACTCAGATCAAGATTTTCTCATTTAGTTCTGACTGTCATACTGCAGGATGCCTCTCTTATGGTTAGCTCACAGCTGGAACCCGCGGCTGGCCAATCTAAGGCCTTGCTATTTAATGGAAAAGGCGATCCACCAAAGGTGTCCGTCTCTCCTTTTTGTGATTTTATCAAGTGACTTTTATGAGTGAGATGACTCGGGCTCATTGTTTGGCTACTGATCATAATATACGTGTTTATGATATGTATTAGGTGAGAAAACCATATACGATAACGAAACAGCGAGAGAAATGGACCGAGGAGGAACATCAAAGGTTTCTTGAAGCTTTGAAGCTATACGGTCGTGCCTGGCGTCAAATAGAAGGTGAGTGGTAGATATGATAATTTGGCTCCCATGGAAGTCTTAAGTTTTGCTATACTTGCTGTTGTAAGTATTATTGAAGTATTTTAGTCATTCATTTCATTCTGCAGAACACGTGGGCACCAAGACTGCCATTCAAATCCGCAGTCATGCCCAAAAGTTCTTTACCAAGGTGTGCTATTGTAAACAAATATCATTTACATGTTTTAAGTTTGCTTCTGCTTTTATGCACGGTGTTCGGACAGATGATCAAAGACAGCATTGGAACCAATATGAATAGTTTGTTTAACTACTTTCTTTTATTTCATACAATTTACACAATCTTATATTTTACCTTCTTTAACCTCAGGTAACTCGGGATTCAAGCATAGATGGCGAGAGACATTTCAATCCAAATGAGATCCCTCCTCCACGGCCCAAAAAGAAACCCCTCCATCCTTACCCTCGTAAAGCTGATTCCGTTACAGCAGAATCTCTGGTTTCACCTCAACCTGTAAGATCGCCTTCTTCAGATGGTTCTTTTGCCAACAGAGAGAATCTCTCTCCAACCTCAGTTTTGTCAACAGTTTGTTCGGATCCTGAGGTTCATAAAGCTCGTGTTTCTCCAGCTTCATGTGCTACTGATGCACGTTCTGCCAAATTCATGGCAGCTGAGAATGATAATGAATTTGTGACATCTGTCCTAGCTTCCAAAGAAGATGATGATTTTAATCACTCTGTGAAAGCATCCTCTATTACAGTCCCCGTTGATAACTCCACAATGGTATCTTACTTATTCGTTTATGCTGCCAATAAATTCAGCTGATAACTCTTACTTCGATTTTGACAATTTTTTTTTTGTTTTTCCCTTTACGGGCATGTAGAAATTCGAGTTGGCTTCTCAAACAACTGTGTTTTCCACGGATAATCCATCTACTGAAGAATCTTGTGCTAGTATTAAACTATTTGGAAAGACCGTTCTTGTGAGAGATCTGTCAAGACAGTCTTTACAACTTATTGAGAACTCTAAATCTTTACCACTTGATCCTATGGATGTGACCCCGGAAAACAACAGCGAGAAGCTCTTTCAGAACTTCCATGCGCACAAGTCTGAATTTGTCCCAAGTGCGCTGACTCCCTTCAGTTTACCAACACATTTGTTGAAGAGCGTTTCTAGCCACATGGAGAACGTTTTTGGATTGTCTTGGTGGTACTGGTATCAAACGCTGGTCCACAATCATCTCACTTCATGTAAGCTAAAGGCAGCAGAAAAGGCTGGAAATCCTCTGTGTGCCGAAGCCTTCAAAGAAGAAGATCTTCAAAAGAAAGAGTCTTTATCTGGTTCAAACCATGGGTCAATCAGTGAGGTATCCCGCCAGTCAGATCGTGAATCAAATTCTACTAAAACGGAATGCTTGAAGGGTTTCGTTCCCTATAAGCGGTGTTTAGCAGAGAGGGAAGACAAGTCAGCCATGTCGTTTCTTCAAGAACGAGAGAGTCGACGAGCTCGTGTTTGCTCATAGCTGATTCTATATGGTAACCCCGGGTCTTGGAACCTTTCTAACCAAATAAATTGTTTATTTTTTGTGGAACTTCATAATTATGAACCTTTTCAGTTGCCAGCCATTCTTGTAAAGAAATCTGAACCATGTGTTAGCTAATGCCGATGGTGTTAAACAGCCCTGTCAATTGCTGCTGCTAAGTTACAACTCGACTCTTGGTCGATGTATTATCAGGAATTACACACATTAATTGTTTCCTTAGCAACCAAGACATTTCCATTTCTGATTTTTTAACACCAGACGCTGTTAAAAAGATAAGTTCGCACTAAAGTTTTACTGCACATGCTGTTTCTTGGTATATATATTTTCCATTTCCTGAATTCATTCTATGGTATCTTACCACGATAACAATGCATGAGTCGCACACCACCCCTTATCATATCGAGAGATTGTAGTCGGAGATATATTCATTGATATCGTGGTTCCTCCGACAATGTTGTAGATAATATATATGTTTTGTTTTTTAAAGAAAATACAATTGAATGTGGCTACGTCAACGTTGAGATTCAGCACCGTTAAGTGGATTGGTAAATGTATACAATTCAACATTCACTGTTCAACAAGCTGGGTGAAATTGTCAGGTAAAACCCGTGCTCTCGGTATGTCAATTTAGCTTGGTAACCAAGAATCGGCTGCTTTTGGCAAAACAGAGAACTAAAATCTTGGTCGAATTACATTTATCACCAAGCGTGCCTAACGCAACCGGAGTAGAAATTGCCTCGCAGAGATTTTTTTTCCACATGCTATTGAGAAGGATCGCTCCATCTCTCTCCAGGTTTCTGCTTAAGCCCTTGCTGTAGCCCGCTTCCGGATTTTGCTACCTCGACAAAGATTACTCGGCCATCGATAAACTGCAAGGACGTTGGGAGGCCAATTCAGAACCAGAGAATTTTTTTGAAATGAACAATAACACGAGTATAATTCATTCGAACAACATGACATCTATTTCTCTAGAAAATTTTGTTACAACCAATGTGATTTGATTTGCAATGAAGAATTTCGTGAAACTAACTTGGATGAAAGGTTTTTTTGCATTTAGATCTCTGCTTTTTTATCCTGAAATCTCAGTGTTAAAGAGAGATCTTCCAATCTGCAATCTAGACTTTTTTACATTTGTGTGAAAAGGCCACTTAACCTTTCCGTGCATACCTTCAATGGCTTTCTCAGACTCCTCTGCCGTGGCATATCTTAAGAATGCAAAGCCCCTCGGCCTGTTAGCTATATTATCCATCACCAAATTCACTACAATGATAATACAACATGTTCTCAATCAGAATCTTGAAACCGAAAATTCAACCATTTGTGTGGGTCAAACGATAATTTTATGGATTTAAAATCCATTTACATCATATCACGATTCTGATTTCTGAAATAATACAGCATGATTTAACAATCCTATAGAGAGAACATCAGGATTGATGATTTTGGTTAATTTCAACGTGCCATATTCAAATTACTAAGTGAAGAAAATAAATGTATACAAATATTAAAAAAATTCCCTGATACAAACACAGCAGAAAAGAACTTTTAATAAAGAATTTGGCAACCAAGTTTTATGATGCAATTCTGACCTTCGATAAGCTCACCAAAGTTTTGGAATGCATTTCTTAGACTCTCCTCTGTAGTCCTAAATGAGAGCCCTGAAAAAAAAAAACCCTCAATGCATTCAGAACACAAACGGAAACACATTTCTCACACACCCAAAGCTCAGAAGTCATTGCACAGCAAGTCAGCAACCGTTGTAATAATAATTATTAATATTATTGTTATTGTTGTTTTTATTAATTTTTTTGTGAACATCATACATAGGGGTGCAACAGAGCCGATCCACTTGCATCAATGTTCAACTCAACCACGTACTAGTACTTGAAGTATTTTGGTCGAGCTCGAAGTTATGATTTTTTGTTTTTTCATATTTAAATTATTATTCTGTTCATACTTTACAAAATTATGAATAAGAAACTATGTAAAAGTTAGAAATCCTAATCAGACTTGTGACTGACTATGCATGAGAGCTCCAACATTTGAACATAATATTAAATTTGCAACCACAGCTACATATTGTATAGAAACACCATTGAAGAGGCACTAAAAATTTCCAGAAAACACAGAATTTTTTTTTAAAAAAAAACAAATAAAAAGTTAGTGGAGAGAGAGAGCTGGCCGCTAACAAAGAGTTTGGTGGAAGGAGTGAAATGCGTTCTCGACGCAGAAGAAGACCGACCTAAGTGGGAGATACGCTGCAATTGGGAGATGACATTCCCGAACACCACTTACAAGCTTGTTGGCCTTAAGAGGTGAGGAATAGAAGAATCTTTCCGATTTAAGTGTTCTTACTCTGACTAGGAGCTGCGGCGGCGTCGCGAGGAGAGGGCGAGGTCGAATGTGGTGAACGAAGGTGGCGGTGGCCATTCCTGCGGCGTCATCTCGTCCGGTGATATCATATCCCCGGACGCGATAAAAACAAAACTGTTTTAGGAATTTAACCCCTTCCATTTTCTCAAAATAACATATTGGTACCTTAGAAACTAACAAATAGCAATTCATACCCATTTCGTTACGAATCGAAATGACCTACGATTGCATTTGAATCATGTTTACTTTTTTTTTTAATAAATTACCAAAAATGCAATCTATCTGCTTATTAATGATAGTTAGAAATTTATATTTAAAAAAACTTATTTTAATTATAAAATAAATTATAAGTTACAATGCTACAAGAAATCTAGAAAGAATTTTTTTTTTTGGGAATATACAGTGATTTAAAACATAATCCTTTTCACGTTGTCCCTAAGCTGTGGCAGTGGTCTCACATCAGTACCCATAGGAACCCTGCTACTCCTCGCACCTGCACCACCACGACCTCCACTAATCATCAAGCCGTTGTCTGATGTGTGAGGCCCAGGACGAAGAGGGCGGGGCTGATCGCCGGTGTCATCAGGTTGCACAGACAATGAGAAGCTCCTGAAAGACTTCTAGACGAAGAAAACATGAATGAACCTATCTCGGGGAGAGAGATTCCGAAACTGTTCAGTTCAGGTACGAGACTGTGCAGTTAATGAGGGTTTAAAAGATTTGATATGTTCTACTCATATCAAGAATGTGCATTTTATTTTCGGTAGTTCATTACATAAAAGTTTCAAAGTTAAATTATCCTGTTTTGCTGTGTAGTTAGTTGCCCATGCATCAAAGTAATCAAAATATGGCATTTGTGCTATAGTCTTAGGTTAAAGGATTTTAATAACATCCTTACAATCAGCTATAAGTTTGGTAAACCAGCAGTTATTCAATCTTACGATTGATTAAATTTAAGGGCGAATCCCATGAGTAGTACGTAGAAGCAGTCAAGGTAGGGAAAAGTTAGGTCTGTGGAAGTAGCAATTGTCCTGTTATAATGTGTGACTGCATATGTGATACGATAATAGAAATATGGTACTTGTGGTGCATTATAACTTAAAAGATTTAAGTTCCATTGCTATACACGAACTTGGTTATATAATTATTTATTTTCACTGGTCTAAGCATCAGCTCCAAATTAACCAACGGAAATGAGTCGAAAGTTGCTTGGCTTTATAGTGAGTTTGAAGGGTCGTATTTATTGCAGGGCTCGTGACAACATGAATTTGGGCGAAGAACTCCTCACATGGTGCCTAGAGCATTCTTCTGTAAACAAAGGTTCCTACTTTCACACAATATCTTTCGATATGTTAGTAGGCGCAGAACTGTTGAATTCCCCCATGTGTTTTATTCTTCAGATGGAAGACGAACCAGACTTCCAGGACACAGATTGCTGAGCAACAGGTTGGCAAGATGCTTAACTAACGTAGAAGCTTTTGTTTTACAAGCTGCTGATCTCGAAGAAGTTACGAGTCTTTTTGCCAGATTCTTGAGAAGTTCTCGTGTTCAAGGAGCCAATTTTCAGTAGCAAACAAGTATGTGCACAAAATTCTTGGAATTTATCTTCCATCCTTGGGGAGCAACAAATGTGTCTGCTCCGTCGAGCTGCCTCTCTGGCATAGTTAACTACGACAGGTACGAACCGCCTTACTGGCGAGGACTTGCAGCGAAGGAAATTCAGGTAGCATGGAGATACAGGAAGAAGAGACTAAGTTGTGCTGATTCTTCTGGCTCACCAAACTATCGTCATTCAATATAGAAACTGACAATGTACTTGAAAATTTTATGGGACAGACGAGTTAAATTGATATGCAATAAGATAAAGCTTTCTTCTTTGTTCGATAATCTTGTCTTCCGTGTCTCCATATAAAATGACAAGTATTTCATATAAATCTTCTATTACTATATTAAAGATTCAGCGATACAATTTTCGGTAGGTTTGATATGGCCATTTCACCCCTCTTTTCGTAATTGTCAAATTACCCCTCGATATTACCTACGTAAATCGGGATATTTACTTAAAATATCCGCCCATATATTGTTTCTGGAGAATCAAATAAATACAAACAATATATTTTACGACACCCAAATACGAGAATAAGTTCCTTAATTATTACAAATATTTAGAAAGATCATTACAACAATCTATTGATTTGGATCAAGAAATCAATCGATACAAAAATAAATAAATAATTACACTCCATGAACTAATATCTAAGCCTTTATTACAAACAAAATATTCTTTACCTCCCAAGTACATAATACTCTTCACGTAATGTTATTGTTAATTTAGATATCCAAAGATTATCGGTCCTCGTGGAGATGTGGCATATTTATTACAAGATGTGCATAAAAATTAGATGCCAATTGCCATAGGCTTCTTGGTTTAGTAGCACCCGTCTTCTAAATATCGAGTTCAAGACCAAAATATTAATTATTAAACACCCATTCCTTTATATGCCATAAGAGCTGATCGAATTTAATAAGCCGGGTGTGGCTCCCGCGCCGGACGGCCACGCCATTAATTACGATATCACCATATGATACCCTATGAACAGGCGCATCAGGAACATGTCCAAACCGGACTTTGGATCCCCGGTCCATTCCTACCTAAAGTATGTGGTCCATGACAAACTCGGGTATTCTCCTATATGATAGGTTTGAGCGTTCAATTCATTCACTGAATTGACTTTCAGCAGCACCCTTAGTTGTTATCTTATTATATACGCAGTCTCTGACTTGAAATCTTTTTTCTAACGGGCTCTTTCGTGATTTCATGCTTAGATTAAATTCGAGATCTGCACTCGGACTAATTTCACTTTACTCGAATCCAATCTTAAATTTTCAATAAATATCATCATACATACGTTTTTTTGCGAGAATATTTTTGAATCTTTCCAATAATAAATATTTCCTGCAAGTCATTGTGTTTGCAACTTCGATCAAGTATTATAAAAATTTATAATTATGATTTTTTTATTTATTTGTTTTACTCATTTATATATACATATAAATCTCATTTATATATATGTATCTATATGTTTGACATTCAAGTATATTCAGACTTTTACTAATTAGTTAATAGTTAATAACTAATTATTTAATAGTAATTAAAATTAAGTAAAACTAAGATATATCTTTACGGAAAATATATATATTGAAAAATTTAAGTCCCTTTTAAAAGCTCTCTTATTATTTTGCATTCATAATATATCTTTATGGAAAATATATATATTGAAAAATTTAAGTCCTGTTTTAAAAGCTCTCTTATTATTTTGCATTCACTTGTTTGCTTGCGTCTCTTAATTACCCACACCTTCCTCTTCCACCTTCCCAACACTCCATTTCATCTTCTTTTCTCCACCCCAATTGCACCCGCCTCTTGATTTCTCTTCTCACACACACACACACAGACACATATACATACAAGCAATATATATTTATATTTATATATATATGCTCATGCGTACATACACATGAAGCAAGATTATTCTCATCTTCTGGTGCGAGCGTTACTGAATCTAAGCTACCAAAAATGAAATCATGGCTGGTGCCTTAACCATTGCTAATCTCCGCCCAGAATCTATATATTTTTCTGATACAGATCCTATATCATTTTTTTTCTCTTTCTTTCCATTGAATCTTGAAGATAAATCGCGAACACCCATAATTTTCTTTGATATAAATGATAAAGTTCTGATACATATACCTTACGGCGTATGATCTTTTTCTTTTTTGAGAAAAAAAAGATTTAATCTTTTCTATCAGACGTACCTTAAATTATGATTACCGTGTTATTATAGTAAGTGTAGTTATTACGGTTATATTATGGGAATATCTTGTAATCCGCTGGAGCTTCTTCTTTACAAGTACTGCTGCTGTGTGAATGCTTTTAATATCATTTTTATCGCGGGTCGGAGATTTTTCTTCTGGTGAGGTGAAAGAATCATCGATGGAGTTTAGCGTCGGCGGCGGTGGCGGCTCAAGTGGTGGAGACCACCCCGATGCCTCCGATTCTCATCGAAGGAGAAAACGTTACCATCGCCACACGGCTCATCAAATTCAGACCCTTGAATCGTATGACTTTTCTCTTCTTATTCTTCTTCTTCCTTGCACCGTGTATATTTGCAAACTCAACTGCATGTGCACACATACGCATAAACTATTTTACTGATGGATATAATTTATTTTTATTAGATTTTATTAGAAAATCGGGGAGAAAAAGAAGTTTCTTTCTTTATTTTGAACAAAATTAGATTTCGACGATGCTGAGGTTTTTGTGTGCAGAATGTTCAAAGAATGTCCCCATCCAGACGAGAAGACCAGGAATCAGTTGAGCAAGGAGTTGGCTTTGCATCCTAGGCAGATCAAATTTTGGTTTCAAAATCGAAGGACTCAGACGAAGGTAATTTGTTTTATTTTTTTAATAGGTCGAAATAATTTATTCCCTTCCCTGGCAACTGATCTTAGTTATGTTCTCTTTTTAATTGTAATTTTGTTTAGACACAACATGAAAGAGCAGATAACTGCGCGCTTAGAGCAGAAAATGATAAGATTAGATGTGAAAATATAGCAATTAGAGAAGCCCTCAAGAATGTGATCTGTCCCTCTTGTGGAGGCCCTCCAGTTGAAGATTCATACTTTGATGAGCAAAAACTGCGAATGGAAAATGCCTTAATGAAAGAAGAGGTCTGGAATGTTTCATTTCTTGAGTAATATCCCAAAAAACTTCATTAGATTCTATGATATCCAATTTTATTGACCTCTTTTTTTGTGTTTGTACGATTTATAGCTGGACCGTGTCTCAAGTATTGCGTCAAAATATATCGGGCGGCCTATTTCACAACTCCCATCAGTGATGCCTGTTCATGCATCTTCATGGGATTTATCCATGGCAAGTTTTGGAGGTCACGGAGATTTAGTTCCCGGCCCTTCCCTTGATCTCGATCTTCTTTCGGGAAGTTCATCAAGTGTAATGCCGAGTTTAGTCTTCCCTCCAGTGAGCATTTCAGAAATGGATAAATCTGTCATGACAGAAATGGCAACCAATGCCATGAATGAACTGATTAGGCTCTTGCAGAGCAATGAGCCTCTTTGGGTTAAGTCCTCAACAGATGGTAGGGAGATTCTTGTTTCCGAAAACTACGAGAGATTTTTCCCAAGGCCTAATAGTCATTTAAGAAATCCAGAGGCACGAATGGAAGCTTCGAGAGCTTCTGGTGTGGTGATAATGAATGGTTTGGCTTTGGTTGACAAGTTTATGGATGTGGTTAGTTTAGTTTTCATGTTTTTTTATATGTGAACAGGCGCGGATTCAGAAATTTGGAGGATGAGGGGGGCAAGAATTACATTTTAAAAAAAAATATACATACGCAACATAAAGGATTTTTGTTTGTTTTGTGGGACGATCACTTCCCTCACCTTCCTTCGGATCCGCTAGTCACGTTGAAGTTCCTGGTTCAATGGTGTAATTTGTAAAAGTATTGACAGGATAAATGGGTTGAAATGTTTCCGACTATCGTTTCGAGGGCAACAACTATATGCGTGATATCATCTGGAATTCTTGGAAGCCAAAGTGGCACATTGCAGTTGGTAATAATAAACATATGATCATGATTAGTGCATAGTGAATTTTTTTCCTCCCCCTTAAAGTTTGTATGTTTCTTCTGTGGCGTGTCTCTGATTCTCAGATTACTTGCTTCATACCACAGATGTATGAAGAATTGCAAATGCTTACAGCATTGCTACCAATTAGACAACTCTATTTTCTTCGCTTATGTCAGCAGATCAAGCAAGGCACTTGGGCTATAATCGATGTTTCTTATGATCTTCCTCAACAAGAGATCCAATTCACTTCTTCGTGCAAAGCTCACAAGCTTCCTTCTGGATGCTTGATACAAGAGATGCCAAATGGTTACTCTAAGGTAAAATTTAACACGAAATTCATTATAGTTACTTTAGTCCTTGCTCTTATAATTGATATCAAGTAAAATTTGTATGCATTATTAATGAAGGTTTCTTGGATGGAACATTGGGAGATAGAAGACAAAGTTCCGGTTCATGGACTTTATAGAGACCTGATTCGGACCGGAGTGGCTTTTGGAGCCGAAAGATGGCTTTCTACTCTTCAAAGGATTTCTGAAAGATTTGCTTGTTTGATGGTTACTGAAAGTTCAACCACAGATTTTGGTGGAGGCGGTAAATCAGGAGAAAATTTATGTCTTGATTTATGAAGCAAAAATGCAAATTACAATGTTTCTTTGGTTGTCTTTTTGTTAATGGTAACATTGTCGTGTATTGATAGTGATTCCATCAGCCGAAGGCAAAAGAAGCATGGTGAAACTTGCACAAAGGTTGGTGAAAAGCTTCTGTTCAAGCATCAACCCTTCGAATGGCCAACGATGGACCACGATATCAAGATTAAATGAGTTTGAAGTCCGAGCCACGTCTCATAAGAGCACTGATCCTGGCCAGCTCAGCGGTGTCGTGCTTTGTGCAGCCGCTACTCTCTGGCTTCCTGTCTCTCCGCATAACGTCTTCAATTTTCTTAGGGACGAGAGAACTCGACCTCAGGTAATTAAGCACGACTCGAGCTGATTACATTGGAAATATTTACATCACGTATTCTAATAAGTTTATTTTAAAATTATAGTGGGATGTTCTCTCAAATCAATATCCGGTTCAAGAGGTTGCTCACATTGCAAATGGTTCTCACCCCGGGAACTGCATATCTGTTCTTCGGGTATATTTCATTTCTTCAACCATTCGTCTTCCTTTCAACACGCTATTTCTCACCCAAAAAAGCATTCAAGCCTGTCGCATATCTAACTTTGAATTCTGAAACAGGCGTTCAATGCTGGCCAAAACAATACGTTAATCCTCCAAGAAAGCTGCATAGACGCTTCCGGCTCACTCATCGCGTACTGCCCTGTCGATATACCAGCCATCGAAATAGCAATGAGAGGAGACGACCCTTCCTACATCCCATTACTCCCGTCCGGTTTCACAATATCCCCCAGTGGCGAGCCTAATCACCTCCATTCCGCAGAGGGAGGAGGTGACGGAGCTTCAACTAGCTCCACACCCGTCATCGCTGCCGAATCCTCAGGTTCACTCGTAACAGTAATGTTTCAAATACTTGTGAGTGGCATGCAATCCTCGGGAATGACCGCCGAATCCGTCGCAACAATTAATAACCTTATTAGCAACACTGTCCACCAGATTAAATCCGCCTTGAACTGCACCACTTCCTGATATTCCCGCCAGTTAACATTCCAGAAACACAATCTTTCCGAGTCATCTGTTAGCAACATTGGGTTAGTTGAGGAAGCCGGTATTGAATGAAGTCAGAAACTATTAAATCTCTCGGTTAGTTGAGCAACTTGAATGCATTGCATGCTGCTGCTGCGCCTCACTGCTGCTGCTGTATTTATATGCCAGCCTCATCACAGTTCAGAAAAAAAAAAAGACATCTCAGTTAAAAGTTTTACCTGAACCCAAAAAAAAAAAGAAAAAAGAACCCTCATTAATATAATCGGTTGAAATAGGAGTCAAGAACGAACCATTACCTGTATTTCTTGAAGTGGGCCTCTCCATTTTCTTTCCCTTTCATTAGGGTTAGTGACAGTTTTGTTCTTCTGTTCAAGTTTGATATCAGTTTAGCAGCCATAAATAATGTATGGTTCGGGTATTGACTTCTGTTTCGTGGAACTTATATATTTTTCATATGGAATTTGTGTTGAGGTTCATGGCATCGATAAATAATGTATGGCGTGTGAATTGTAACCGATATTTTTCGATACTTTGTAAACTTTCGAACTAAAATAGTAGTTTATAAGTCACGTTAGTCGAATAAATCACACTAAACAACTTTATTAGATGGGTATAGTCAAGAAAATATCGATTGAAAAAAATCAATTAATCAAACACTTACTTATTCAACTAACCCGAACAATACTTGAAGTCAAATTATAAATGGATGCATTAGTTAAATATATGTAGTGCTTCATTTTATTAGGTGTCACTTTCAAATGCGGGCCTGTGGTGGGAATAGACTGGTAGTGAGCTTAAAAGTCATGGCAAGGTAGGGGCAATATATAACAATAATTAAAGACTTGGTATCTAGCTTCCTAGTTAACATCAATCTGCAGCAACCAGTAGTCCATAGTCCGGTTAGTTCCATCTTATCCTAAATATTATATCTATGTTGAAGTTTTAAAAAAAATTATTTTTATTTCAGCAGAATTATATATATATATGAAAACTAAATACTGTCTAAAATAAAAGATCCATGATCCATGCAAAATCCCATAGATAATAGGTTGGTTGGGTAAAGGGTACGTAGAAACAAGATCTATGAATGAAAGAGACAACTAACGGAGTGTATTATAGTGGACTCATCTAACGACCCCAAATCAAAATATCATTATCTTAATAAAGTAGAGACAGATAGTTGGTTGTGTAGATATCGAGAGTTGCGAACAAATTTATTACTAAAAAAAACGTGGTAAACATAATATGAAATTGATGTATTCTAATTCTTTTTTAGTAGATTTGTTGTGAAACGATCTTGTCGGTCTTTTTACGTGATACAAGTCAGCTCAAATCATATTTGAAATGAATAATGTAATACTTTTAGTATACAAAATAAAAGATTTGTGAATCGAATCGGGTTAGAGATTAGTCTCACGAAATTAACCTGTGATATCGTTTCACATGAGTTTTTGTGATTTTTTTTATTTGATTTTGACTAGGTTAACAATTCACAAGGAGACATATTTAGGGTTCTTGTCTTTTTTTTTTTTTTCAAATAGAAACACGTAGAAACAAATTCATATTTTTCTTTTTGATGGAACTCGTAGTTGTTATATTTCGATGTACATTGAGTAAACTCATCGACTAAGCAGTATCATACAAACCACATTAAATAAGTAAATTATTTGTTACAAGCATGCCTGGGAAAAAAACTTGTAGCAAGAAAAAAGTATGTATGCTTCGAGTTAACCACTCGTAGCAAGAAGAAAATTGGCGTGTTTGATTACTATTTTGAAGGCAGGTCAAAATAGTTCAGCCATTTTTGGTTGCGGGTTGGGCGGGTAACGCGTCATTATTTAATTTTTAAAATATAAAATTTTAATTAATAATCAAACAATTATTTTATAGTTGTGTGAAATTTGTGAGAGTATATTATGTATATGTAGTGAGATCTATATGTGCAATCAAGTTGAATGTGATTTCACTTTTAGTATTTTCAAAATGGCAAAAGCTTGTGTGAGACGCTCGCTAAGATTATTACTTTTTATTGTGAATATCGGTAGGGTTGACCATGTCTTACAGATAAAAATTCGTGAGACCGTCTCACACGATATCTACTCTTTCAAAATTAAAGTACGAGGATCCACAAATAAAATACAAGAAGATCATTTGAGAAACAAAGAATATAATAAAGACTATAACGATTACAGTGGGCAACAAATAAAAAGATATAATATTTTTTAAAAAATAAATAAATTATCATTTATCATCATTCATGGTCAATAAAAAATAAACAAGAATATGAAAAGATTTGATTTTAAGGATGAATGTGAAATTTGTTTTTATTAGTTTTTTTATAAAAAAAAAATTGGTGGGTTATCTTTAATCCGACACATAAGACGAGTTAGGTTGAGTTGAAGTTTTCTCGAATTATCCCATTGGCCGGCGAACCATTGGATAGAGGGCCGGGGTTAGGCGGGTCGGTCTATTTTGATAGTCGTAGATGAATTCGTGGTTTACGTTACAAAATAATTAATTATTTTGTGAGAGTAAAGGAGATAGTTTATAAATTTTTGAGAGATTCGAAAATATTTCTATATAAAAATTATATAGGTTTAATTTGCTAAACCATGACATCGAGATTAATGGCGATATGATACGTAAACAGATCGGCTGATGGTTCTGGAGACCCGACCCGGCCCGACGCACCCGTTTCGTGGTCTACGATTGGTCAAACGTACGACTCGTCAAAATCCAAAGATATCTTGCCCCCTACTCCACCCTACATACACAGTACATGCATAACACAAGAATTTTAAGGTCAAATCCCCCAAAACAAGCTTGAATCAGGCCTCCCTTTTTTAGTTTCTTGGACCAGCCAACAGTTTCATACACCAGTCTTCCCATTGTACTCGGTTCCTCCTCGGTGAAGGTGTTTGCTTGATTTGAACCCATTGTTGTTCTCTATTTCTCGAATTGATGGTATGTTTTTGGACCTTTTTCTTCCATCCCTTTAAATTTTGTTTACTGTTTTATTTTTAATTCAAGGTGGGATCATTTTTGAGCTTCTGTTAAAGAATTACGAGATGGCATTGATTATAATACACGACATTAATTCTCATGGTATATAATTGCATCCTATGATTTGGTTATTATAGAATTTTAGCTTGATGCGATCGATGTACTTACTCGAGGGAGAGTCTCATGTGAATCTTGTTTTTTCACTGCATCTGCTGTTGATCGAGACAGTCAATGAGTTTGAGTTGGAATTTGAAGCATGTTTGCTTGAGAGATCTAGCCAAAACAAGGACTTTTCACCTCAAGTTTGTGATTTGTAACTTGTGGATTAAACATGTTCATATAATATTGTTCTTAACGGTATTGAAGACCCTGTACATGTTTGCATCTCACACATAAAAGCATTTGTTTCCATTGTTAGCATTATTTTATTGTCAATTTGTTTTTGAGGGATTTTTTGGTTAGTGCATGAAACCAGTTTCAAACAATTCCTTCAATGAGTTGAAATACAAATTAAATAAGCACTTATTAGTTTTGACTTAAAAATGAGCTTGAGCCGAACATTCTCGCTAATTCGTTCAACTTGGTTGAGCTCACGTTCGATTATTGATTGACATACGCCCATAGGCCCCATACCAAGCTTGTAGAATCTTGAAAGCAGATGAAGGAACATGAACTCTCCACTTTTCTATGGTCTGCTTTGTTGTTTTTGTTGCAACAATGAGAAATAAAGTGTCTCCCCAAGCATACTACTCACCTTTTTTGCTTTCAGGAATCTCCTATGATAATTGGTGCTACTTTTGGAACCGCAGCTTTGGGGGCCAGGTACTTGATAAGAGCATGGCAAGCATTTAAAGCTCGCCCAGTTGTTCCACGTTCTCGTAGATTTTATCCTGGAGGGTTTGAACATGTGATGACAAGACGAGAGGCGGCATTGATTCTTGGAGTGAGGTAATGCCTTTAGACTCCGTTCCTTTTTCAGAGTGGATCGATGCTTGTTCTGCATCACCAGAGAGCCACATAATTCATGCTCAATCTCAAAATCAGAGTTCTCTAATTCATATATTTTTTTCTAAGAAATGCTTAATTATATACCATCTATATTACGAATAGGGAGTATGCCGTACTGGAGAAAATCAAGGAGGCTCATAGGAGAGTGATGGTAGCGAACCATCCGGATGCTGGTGGTAGCCATTATCTGGCTTCCAAGATCAATGAAGCTAAGGACTTATTGTTAAGGAAAACAAAGGCAGGAGACTCTCTATTCTGATTTATAACAAATTACTTTGTCAAGAGCCATATTCTTTATAGATGCCACAAATTTTACTTCTTTCCTCCCTTTCATCTATATTTGTGGTCCAGCTGACATAGCTCGGTATTTAATAAGGCATTTTACGCGTATGTATGGTACCGGTGGGTTGATTTGTGTCCACTTTGATAGAGGCTTTGAATGTGCAGCATTGATGAGTGTCCCATTAGTATGACATACTTTGTTTACGTCTGATGACTGGAAGTGCTTCATGAATCCTGAAGTCAGTATCGATTTATAGGTATGTGCTCTGTCTCTGAAATTGTGCGACAAAAATAGAAATAATATCATCATTCTGAAAGATGCAATAATCAAGAGCACCATACTAATACATTAGAAGCAACACCATTCGGATATCAAAACCGATAAAATCTGCAGGATGGGTAATTCAGCAATCATATATGATCACTGCTCATCCATTTTGAAATGGAATAGTCCTTCATTGCATTTATAAAGTATTATACCATGAGATATATGCTTGTAAAACCATATACATACCTCTTTCTTGGTGAAAAAATTAACCATTTATGCATCGGAACAAGTCAAACACAAAATTTGTAGCCTAAAAAATCAGCAGCACCAGCAAGAAATGACGGTATATTCAGACCAGAGCAGGGCTCCCATGAAGCGACATTACTGCACACACACACACACACACACAAAAGAAAACATCAGTAGTGTTACTCCATGGCCAGCCCTGCACAGGTCTGTCCCCCATAGACTTTGGTTTCTATTTTGCTTGCTCGTTAACAAGAACTCACCATTTTATGTAGTTCCTCCGTGTAATTAGAACTTGTATGTAATATATTAAACCAGCATTACTTTTGTTTTTTAGTTTATATCTTTTTCTATCGGGGTTTTCCAGTTAATATTCGGGAATGGACAAGGCTTGGAATTACGAGTGTTGTTTTATTACCTAATACATGCTGCCAAGGCACCCCGCGGCAGGTCTTCCCTACTAAAATCAATAACTCACAGTTCATACAATGATGATAATAATAATTTAGAAGAAATCTAGTAATTTTGGCCAGAGATTTAACCTTGCGGACAACATGAAAAAGTGTAAGAACAAACAAAAACATCTGAAATAACATTAAAAAACCAAGAAACAGAAAACAAGCATTGCAAAGAATTATAGTGTCTGCCTGCCACGCTCGTTTCCTGTTAGTATTCGAAGCAGGTGCAACAATCTTCTTCTCTTTGTTCAAGTGATTCGATGCTTCAATATCCGACTTGATCTGATGTTTGTCCAAAGCTTTTCGCCATCGACTCTCTCTAGCCTTCCTTGATTGTTTACATAAGGATCGACGATAATACTTGAAAAAAGTAACAGATTAGTATAAAAACACTTTTCTTCATCCACCACAATACCAGGCCAAGAGCGAAAAAGTTCATGTTCTCAGACCTTAAGCGTCTCAAGAAGGTCACAGGAGGAGGGGATGAGACTTAATGATCTCCGAATGCGAATCAGTGTAACGTTAGCAACTGTTAATCATAAACTAATTTCCTCTAGCACCATCTGCACGTTTTCGCGAAAATATAATTTTGATTTGATGAATATAGCCCGCAAAAACTCCAGCAAATCCTGGCTCTCTGTATATAAAATTTAGTGAACTAGGGAGGGGGAGGGGACATTGATCTTTACTCAATATTTTCCATACTTGTCAAGTAAAAAAGTGGCAAACTGAATAACATGCATCAATCAAGATGGCCGTAAATGAAAGCGGCAGGAGTAGACTCGAACACGACTATATATGAAGTAAAAACCACTTAGCATCAATCAATCAGAAAGATACACATGTTCAAATTTCAATAAACAAATAGAAAACATGAATCCGAGTCCCATCCACAGCTGTCCTTTGTGGACACCAACAGTAATTATTGTCTTAATAATTTGCTAATGATGATAATTTATTATATATGTATAACTAATGCAATTGTAAATTGGGAATATTTTATAAATTAACAAAAAAAACGATTTTTGGCATGAATCGGTTTTGAAGTGGTCTTTGTTTTTCCGACGTGCATAAACTCGTGCTGGTATGCTGTGCAAAATCGTCCAATATAGGATGTTACATAAAATTTATTTTTTTAGAAGTTAATGTTTATGGACTTTTGCTTTTAATTTTACTTCAAAATAAAAACAAAATTATTTTTCAATATTTATCCAAACATTAAACTTTTTTTTTGCCTTTTACACGAAAACACTTTAAAATTTATATTTATTTAATTTTTTAAGTTATAAATAAAATTTTATTCTGATATATAATTATTTTGCATCGAAATAGTGCAATTTGTTTTTCTACACCAATATATATATATATATATATATATATATATATATATATATATATATATATATATATATATATATATATATATAAGATTTTACTCTAAAAAGAAATTTTGTATTTTTTTATGTACTCTTTATCATACATCTGTGGAGAATTTTTTATCATATTCACATATTCAAGTAATATTTAAAATAATATTAAAAATAATATATACATTAATTAAAAAATTGATTTAGCTCCCACAAAACCAACTCCCGCGAAAAGCCTCCCCGATCACTCTTCTCCAATCTAAGGAGAGCGAAAATGGGGTCTCTTTCTCCGCCATTTTCCAAACTTCAAGACGAGAACAAAGAGAAGTTAACCACTTTGGATCAAGCCCATTTGCTCAATCTCTTCAAATCCCAGCAAAATTACCTCAACTATTTTTTTCAAAACCTCGATCTGTCCCAAACCCTCACCTTCACGCAAACTCTTCTTGATTCCAAGGGCACCATTTTCTTCTCCGGGGTTGGGAAATCTGGATTTGTTGCCCAAAAGATCTCGCAGACGTTGGTTTCTCTCGGAATCAGATCCGGGTTTTTATCCCCCGTGGACGCGCTTCATGGAGATATCGGCATTTTATCATCCCAAGATTTGTTGGTCCTCTTCAGCAAGAGCGGGAATTCTGAGGAGTTGTTGAAGCTTGTGCCTTGCGTTAAGGCCAAGGGAGTCTATTTGATATCTGTTACGTCGGTGAGGCCAAATGGGCTCGTGGGATTGTGTGATCTGAACGTGAATTTGCCTCTGCAGCGTGAATTGTGCCCGTTCGATCTAGCACCCGTCACATCGACGGCTATCCAGATGGTCTTTGGGGACACCGTCGCGATTGCTTTGATGGGAGCCAGGAATTTGAGCAAAGAAAACTATGCGGCGAATCATCCTGCTGGAAGAATCGGGAAGACTTTGATTTTCAAGGTGAATTTTATTAGCTTTTCTTTCAGTTTCATGTTATGATTCTGAAAATTGTCGGTGGAGAAGTTAGCTTGGATACAAAACTAATTGATTGGAAAAATATTTAATAAGTGCGGCCTACTTAGAATATTTTTAAGTTTCTAGTGCGGCCGTGACAATTTAAAAAGTACAGCACTATTTCCAGGCTTTTCTAAAATGTCTAATTTCCAATTCTTTAATCTCACCTAAACAACAGGGAGCATTTTCTAAAATGACCTTTCGATCCATGCCTTGAGGTGTTTGTTGTTTGGTTTAGCTTGATCTTGTGAAATGAAGAAACTTGGACTGAGTTCTCCGGCGGTAAGTTGTGCATTATGGACTGTTAGGCTATTTCTTAATCTGGCTGGACGTGAGCTTTCTTGAGAAAACAAGATGTTCCACAGGGGGTAAAAATAATAAGTATGATAAAAAATGATAGAGAGGGAACAAGGTTCTGCACTTCAGTAGAGGTAGTAGAATGGTCGTAGAAACTTGAATAGGGATATTCTGCTATTTATTTCATGGTTGTTGTGTATGGATTGATGAAGTTTCTGTTTTCATATAATTTGCATACGAGTATGTGTTGTTCATAATTATAATAACGATTTGAGACAGCATCATTTTATTCCTGGTACCTACTTAAATTGCTCACTTTGTGTTGTAGGTGAAGGATCTTATGAAGAAGGGAGAAGAGCTACCAATATGCAGGGAAGGGGATTTGATAATGGATCAGCTGGTTGAGCTGAGCAGCAAAGGTTGTGGATGTCTTCTTGTTATAGATAATGATTATCATCTGCTCGGTACGTTTACTGATGGAGATCTGCGTCGCACATTGAAAGCCAGCGGTGAGGGAATCTTCAAGCTCACTGTGGGAGAGATGTGTAACAGGTAAAACCATTTTTTCACAGTGATTCCTATTTATGAGGAATCATAGTTGCATTAGGACATGTAAAGAAGAGAAGTGCATCTCGGATTCATTTGTTCGCACCATTTTGAAGTTCTTGCTGTTATCACAGCGTTGTTCTTAAGTTGTGCTAACTTCAGAGTCGGAAGAAGTAGTTTTGATATGATGATAATCAAGGTCGAGTCGGTACCACAAAAAAGCTCAGTTGATAAAACTAGAAGGGTTTTAATATTTGGTTTCATGGTATATCTTCTGTTGCAGGCAGGAACCAGAGCTTTATATATAATTTGACCACGTATCTTTTAATTTTGTCTATGTGTATTTTCGTACTAGCATCAAACCAGTGGCTGTGACTTGAAAGGTGTTCTTTCCCCATAGCTCCAGATCCACGCGTTTTAAGATTTGATTTCATATAAACATCATTCCTCTTATAGTTTCCAAACATGTCTGCTGCGTTGCGTGGCTGTTGTGAATTGAAGTTACAACTTCACTCGGTGTTACAGGAACCCAAGGACAATCAGTCCGGATGCAATGGCAGTGGTAGCAATGCAGAAGATGGAGTCTCCCCCATCAGCGGTGCAGTTCTTGCCCGTCATCGGCGACCATAATGTCTTGATTGGTATCATTACATTGCACGGCCTTGTCTCTGCCGGCTTGTGATTTCTTCGCGGCACAGTGTCTTGATCGGTGTCCTTTGTCTCTGCCGGGTTGTGATATTTGGACCATGTACTCGAGTCTTTCTCCCTCTGCATGACAATAGTATTTTACTATTTTTATTTCTAGTTAGGCTATTCTTATGTGTAATGAAATTCTTTGGAGTGTGTTGGAATATATTTCGTTATTTTGTATGTATCATTTACTCCATGTGAGTTGTATAAGCTACACTTGGATGAAGATGACGTCTCATACATGATCATTCATCTATGTAAAAATGCTTTTGTGTTCATTAATTTTCTTGTCCATGGTTTCAATCTAACGACAGTCAATTTTGTGCTTTCCTATTTATGGATTTCTTATTTTACAATAAAAAAAATTTAAAATACATTAGTATTAGATTTTATATTAACCATATGAAAGTTCAAGAATAACTAAAAAGTTAATTTTTAATGCGCTTTTTATTTTATTTTTAAAAAATTTATCAAATCCTTTTTTCCCATCTCCCGATGCTCGACAAGGAAAAAAATGAGTTTTGGTAAAAAAATATTGACATAACATCGAATTAAATTAAATATTAATCTCGTCTAAAAATAAATTAAAGATAAAATAAAAGTTTATGTTGAAAATCATCTGAAGCTGGAGCATAGATTTTTAAATATACGCCAAATTTTTAAAATAAATAAATTAAATTTCAACACACAAAATATTTAGAAAGGACACGTAATAAATTCATGAATGGGACTTGGCCTTCGACCTCTGCCACACACTGGCTACCTCTCTCTCCGACTGAGGAAGTGGTGACGCTGAAAACGAAACCAATGTCTCCGACGCCAACGGTGGCGACTGCACCACCACTCTCTTACCGGTACCTATCTTCTCTCCACCACAATCCTTCTTCCACTCTCACTTCGCCGGTAAGATTTTCAACAAGTATTTTTTCCTACCTATTTCCTCAATACGAAGACACTGTACTGAGTTTCTATTGATATTATTTTTCTCAGTTATCTCTAAAGTCATTTAGGAGTGAGATAAATCGTGGGCCAACTTTAAGAATCTTGTTGAGGCGTCCTCATGCTTCAATTTCAACTCACCACACGGGTTGCGAATTTTTTTAGTTCTGCTGATAATCGCCATTTTTTTGTAAAGCATAATCTTCGTGGTTGAGTTTTCTTATGTGTGTGATTGATTACTGACAGAAGTTAGTGGGAGCAATGCTTTCGATCCGGAGCTTCGTTCTGTGCTCGAACTTGCCACTGATTCCGAACTATATGAACTTGAAAGAATTTTGTTTGGACCCAGGTGAATATGTATCTTTTTTCTTCTTATAGTCGAATGGTTATACTCAGGGTGTTTGGAGATTCTGTTCAACAATGTTCTTGAACTAAAGATCTTGACTAATCGAAATGTAACAAGATTTAGACTTTGATTTGTCTTATAAACATTTTGCTTTTAGAATATGTCGAAAATTCTATTTGGGAGACTTTTAATGGTCACATCATTTTGGGATACCTTATGGTTCCATTGGTTGTCTTTCTTTAAACATGATTGGTGATGAATTTTATTTATAATTTGGAACCTTATGGTTCCATTAGTTGTCTTTCTTTAAACATGCTTGGTGATGCATATGATTTATTTATGCTATTGTAGCTTGTATATTACCGTAATTTGGCTGTTTGAGAATTTACATGGCAACCACACTTACATTATTCTATTTTTGTGTCCTTTGCACGTTTCACCTCAGTTATTTCAGTCCTTTGCTGAAATCCATCACAAGAAAAGCTGAGGTAGACTATGTTATGATCAGTGAAGACCCAGATGAAAGGGACAATTTTATTTCAATGCTTGAAGATAGGTTTTTGTTTCTTGCAGCCGATGCAAGGTCAACGTTGAGGTTATACAGAGTTTTGTATCTAATTGTTAATATATAATGCATTCACATCATAATGTAAAGAATATTGGAGAATCACAGGCATTTATATAAAAGAGTTTGGATATCTTTCCTTATTGATCAATATATTGCAATTGATCGTAATACTGTTTTGGCTGGTGTAATGCCTGACTAATCTGTTTATACATTCGCTTTTACCCTTGTTGCATCCAGATCCATGTATCCATCTATTTCATATTTTGTACTAGGGGTATCCATCACCAAGTAATCACAAACATTTAATTCTTTCTGAATGGACCTTAATTCTCCTCTACATGGGCTTACTCTTGATTCCACAAAGCATCACCTAGTCCACGAGCTTCAACCCAATTCTAGAATTAGATACTTTTCCATCAAGTCAATCGATCACACATATTAACAAACAAGTAATATGATGGACAAAATTGTTATGAGGAGTTCCCTCATCCCCTTTTCTCTTGCTGCCTTATATTCTCTTCTTCTTATAACTATCTTCTACTTCTGTATTCTCATTCTACATCAAATCTGCCACTAGCTGAGCACCTTCTCATGCTTTTAGTGCATGTATGAAGAAAGAAAATTAATACCTTCCATTGATCATGTCTAAAACCCTTTGGGAAACTTATTAAAACCAAAGCTCTTTCGTTTAGTTTTCACTTCTTCAAGAAAACAAAGCTTATGGTTAGAGCTGGGCAGCATTAACTTTTACATTTCATGAATACTATCATCTACATCTAACATTTATGATTCTGAGCCAAATTATGATCTGGTTTGTTTTATTTGATGACAGGGGTTGGAGACCAACTTATAGAGGCGCGTTGCTTGAAGTGAGGAAAAAATTAAACATACCTTGCTCAACCAAATTGTTGGCTGAAGATCTAGAGGTTGAAATTTTTCTTCATCTCTTGCAAGAATACTCAAGGTACAGCTTTTCTCTTTCTTTTCGACCTAAAGGTACAGTGCCTGGTCTGGATCAGTGTTGCTTCATTATATATGTTAACTGATCAATTGTGAAGGTACTATGTTCTTGTGCATTAGTCTTTTGTGCAATCAGTGTACTGTAAATGGTCAATCTACAGTTTTTCTGTTTTATGGTTTTAATTCTTGGCAAAATTTGCAATCTGAAAGTTGAAGTAGTTAACACATCAACCTCATGCAAGATACTTATAAAGCTGTCTTAAATGAAGAAAATCTACCCATTTCTGTTAAATCTCTAAGGCTTTTGACAACCTTTCATTTTAGGCAAGTCCTTAATAAACAGACATCTGAAATACTAAGTTTTTTTATCTTATTTTTTTTATAAATTGAGAGGATCTCCTATTTATCCCGGAATAAGCTCCCTAGTCTTGTCGATGACCATGTTTATGTTTTTTAGTCCTTGAATTATGTAAATATTGCACTCTCTCACTCTCTGTTTGGTAGCATTATGTGTAATTTTAGTTGTAGCTCTCTTATCATGTTGATATTTTGGTCATCTAATCTTGACGTCTCTTTGTCCTTCTGGAATTTTCTGTTTGAATTTTTCTTGTTTTCTTTTTCATCTATGATTTTGTGCCAATTGATAGATACATTTTTCTCCTGTGACTTTTATGTCCATGCAAAGGGTGAGCATGAAGCCAGACATACACATTCAACGGATTTTTATGTGGAAACAGTGAAATTTTTTAGAATTTTTATTGCATTTGCAAAACTGATTGGCTCCCATTTTCATTTTCTTCTGAGTGGCACCGAAGAAAATATTGCTTCAATATATCTATGTTGGAGAAGAATTAGCTTTTTAGTACCTAGTAACCAGCATCACGATCTTCTCCCTTCATGCCTTAAATGCCCCTTTTTCCCTAGGTCTTCTCATCCTGATAACTTCTGACATCCTCTTCCAATTTTGGGAACCATTTCTTGTCCCGTTTCGAAATGTTGATGGAAATGCTCTGGATCAGTTTTGCTTCAACATTATCTTTATTCATGTACAAATAAATACGTGAACATTCAGTGGAAAATATGTGTTATTGTAATTGAAATCCCAAGTTCTAAGCTTTTTGGGTCCTTGCTTTCCCTAGGGAAGGACTGGCAAGTTTTCCCAGCACAAATGGTAGTTCAACGAATTCTGATGGATTAAATTATTTAGAAATGGGACTCAACCAGTGGAAGCTACAGCAGCTTGCAACTCTAGGAATAGGAGCGACAGAGCTTCGTTCTTTGATACTAAAGGTTGTGTAGTTTCCCATTTCATCATTTATTTTTGTGCTTTATATATTCACTCATTTTAGTCTTCAGAGTGGTGGGATGCTTACTATGGAGAAACTATTCGAATCGGTAAGAGACAATTGTGTTAATTTGTTTTTATATTGTATTTATATTTTAATACTTGTGCAGTTTCCATGCCATTGCAGTTGGCAGGGACATTATCTGGAAAATTATTTTCAGAAGCTGCTAAATATCAAATAAAGAAAGAAGTCATCAAAAAGGTTCTTATCACAAGCTCTTTCTGTTATTCTGCCAGTTAAAGTGCTGAGATGCCATGGTTGTAGGTTTCCTTGGTTTTGGTTCCGACTGTTACGTTTATTTTTTTCTTTCAGGGCGGGCAGTTGGCAGCTATTAACCTAGAATCAGGGGCAGCGTTGCTGGCTGCAAGACAGGTGTTCTATTTCCACTTTTTTAAATTGTTGATTAATTGCTATTTTGGTTCAATGTAAATTCTCATTTTGGTCCTTTCGTTTGATGAATTTCTTTCATAGTGGCTCTATTTAAGACATGCATATTATGTCATTTGAAATAAATTGTGTTGTTCCTAAATCTAATCTCGTTGAAAAGATTTGCATGGCATCCTTTGCTTGCTTCTTAATGCAAATCCCATCAATATAATCAAGATAAACAGGGTGCTCGAAGTTTTAATTACTTGCTCATACTCAAGGCTCACTTCATGCTCCTTAAATACAGAGATGGTGAATGCAATATAATGATCAATCATATCTGCATTTATGTCAGTAAATATCTGTTTTATGTTAGTATCCACTTAATAAATAAAGTGCCTATTTTAATAGATACACCGTGACACCTTTTTTTTTGTATACCTGACTTTAATTATGGAACCATAATCAATGTCCCAGTGATGCCTTGACCCAGACTTCAGAGTTCTTTTGTGCCTGGCGCCCATGAATAGTATTAACAATTAGAAAAGCAGCTCCTATTATTTAGAAATTTAAGCCATCAACAACAACTGTGGGTGCTTAAATTCTTTTTCTAAATTACTATTTTATAAATATGTTGTGATCTCTAGCTGCAAAATAAGTTTGATTGTTGTGTTTTCTTATGCCGAGCGCACTTCACAGGGACTTAAAGTTGCGGCCACTCGATATTTGGGGATCAGAAGCATTACTCAGTTACTTGGCCCATTGTATCAACCGTGCTCTATGAAATTCTATTTACTTCAGAGTATTATCTCGTCATACAGCATACAGTTTTTCTTGGTTTTCCATCTCATCTTTTGCATTCATTTTCAACTTGTGTAGGATGTGGGGTACCCTTCTGGCAGATGTTGTCATTCAGATGCTCGGAACTGATTACGCGAGGATTTTGCGAGCCATATACGCATTTGCTCAAGTAATGATGCCTCATGTTTCTTTAATCTATATTTAATTTGCCGTGACAATCTCAGATCGCTATGAAATCATTCCTGATTCTAGACCTCCAAGCTTTCAACATCCCTTGAATTTATCCATGTGAGTTTTCTTCTACATTTCTTGTTTTATGAACTTATGCTGTTACCTATTCCAGATTCGAGTCTATCGCTCCCATAAAACAGCATCTGAAATGATGTGAGAAAGGGTCGGTGTTTGTTCGATGTTCCTCCCCTATTGTTTCATGGAAAAGGTTGATCTTTGATTGTCGTTGTATTGTCATTAGAGGTGTTTCCTTGCTATGAATGAGCATCCATTGTCATGGGCACAATTAGAAGATGACTGTTGGTTGTAAATAATGCTTGAAATTTTATACAAGTAGTGTTCTTTTTTTTAGTTGCAGTATTTAATTATGGCTAATTTACCACCTGCTTTTTTTGGAATTATTTGCTCTTTAAAACTTTCATTTTGATAAATATAATCTTATTTAATGTGTTTTTTTTTATAATAGGTTAAGATAAATCTATTTTATTAATTTTAAATTATGGGTAAGGGTAATTTGGGATAAGAAAATTTTGTATCCCAGGTTACGGGGGTCAAAATATTTATAAAACAATATAGATTTCTAACATTAAGATGCTTGGGAGATTTTGATGACGTTATTACTCATCAATTCATATTGTCTCGTAAATAATTATTTTATAAATTTGAATCAATTAAAGTTCATAATTTATTCATTTGTTTTGCTCCATGCATGCGTAGACGTATGAATCTATACATAAAATTTTGTATTACACGACGTACGTGTTTCTCGTCGAATTATTCCTACAGGTTAAAAAACTAGTGGCAAGTCCAAAGACAAATAAGAAGATCCGACAACTTGCCATGGGTTGCATGGCATATCATTTCTACCAGAGAAATTGACTAAGCCCTGCCTAGGAAGCATCCTCGGAAGAAATCATCATAACCAACAACGGTAACACGATCGAAAGTTTGTTGCGGTCCGATCGTTCGCTTTAAAACCTCGTCCATCGTCTTAATGGCGTTTTCAGGCAATGAGTAGCGAAATCTTGGCCGTCACGAGGCCTTCACACATGCATTTACAGCAATCACTCGACGCATGTGCTGAAAGAAAGAGTTTTTTTTAAATCTCAAACAATATTTGTTGGTGGAAAAATCAAGGCTGATTAAACCAACAAATTCGAACTTTCTAATGCTCACAAAAGATATGACTTAAAGAAAGATAGAATCAAACTCCAAATAATCCCAACTTCATTCTCTGTCTTTCATGGAATAGAATCTGTGAAGCACATAGATAAAGAGTCCATAAAGTACTCTCCACGACACCGCGATGCCTAAGATGATACACGCAGCCTCGATTTTATGTGCATCAATCGTGTACAAGATGTCTTCAAGAATCAATCTGCAGCTTCTTTCCAATTTTTCCAATGCCATTTTACGTTGTTTTCTTGTCTTATTTGCTTCCAGGATGTGAGGCAATAGTCCTTGCTCGTTCCCTGGAAGGTAGTTTGATCCCTTAAATGCTGGAGGGTGAGTACAGAAGAATGTAAATAGACTGTTAGTGACAAATATCACTTTGTAACCAATGATATTGTAGCTGGAAACTATTCCACTCACTAGATCAGAAGCATAGAGGGTTAACCAAAAGTTGTTTACTCTGCTTCGCAAATAGATTATATACTGACTCATCTGCCCTAATATAAAGTAGCGTAACGAAAAAAGCGCCATACATGTGATAAGGGATGAGATGACATGAAAAGAAGTGCAATACGAGTCGGGGGACGTTCCAGGTCTAGAAGTGAAGACCGCTTGGATCTTTGTTTCAGGGGAATATGTTGCATAATGGCTTGAACTACGACTTCTTGAACCGTGCATTGGATTAGCAGTCGATTTTCGAGCATCAACAGGTCCCGTGATTTCACACCTGATTGTCTGCCTGGAAAAGTATTTCACCTTTATTTTGCAATGGCCGGGGAAAGATTTGATTGCCATGTTTTTATTCCGCTGGGAAGTTCTACTCGAGTTAAACTTGATTTTTAGGCTTGTTTTCGTGCTCGTAGGCGTAGACATTTCCTGGTTAAGATGATCATATGGCTTCGATAATCGGCTTTAGGGTGTAAATTAAAGTTGATGCAATGAGTTAAAATGGAAATTGTTGGTTTCTTTGTAGTTGTAGTCATCGCCAACTTAACAGAGTTTCTTAGGACTTTCAACTATGTTTACTCCGAAGTTTCAGAAAATTAATTCGTTCTTCCCCACTTGCTTTGTGTAATGATTTAATATATTTTTATTGCTGGATGTTCTTTTTGTTCTTATTCATATCAGTAGGCAACGTTAATCATTCAAACATTATAAATTATAAACAAAATAAATATCTATATGTACATCTAGTCTAGCCTAGATATATAAGTATGAACTAAAAGACAGTTTTTCATTGTGATTTTACTGCTTTGACTGAGAAGAAACATTTTCAGTATAAACAATGTATATATTAATTTAATCGGATATTTAGATCAATATATATATATAATATAATTTAATCGAGTATTTAAGTCGAGTATGAGTAATATTTTTTAAGATTTGTCTTCATCGATTACTCATATTTGTATTCGAATAAAAAATATCTCCGTCCTGTTAAATGAGTGCTTCTTTGAAGCGAGATATTTATTCAGTTTCCGGGGCCCAGTTTTTGGCAAATGAAACATGTATGATTTATATCCATCCCCGAGAGTGAGAGATCACAATCGAAAGCAAACACACGGATACAATTTATCAGTCCAGGTGTTCCTTGTAGGATGATGGGCTCCGGTAAGTTAAATGGGTGAGAGCCACATATATACCCTATCTGGTACATCGGCCGAACAAGACATAATCTTGAACCAGCCTTACAAGGTCGGGAAAAAGATTTTTTCAGACATGTCATAACGAGTTAATGGAGTGTGTTTGTCAGGTTAAATTAGCACATCTATTTTATGTGACAATGTAATTTGATAAGTTGGAGCGGGTCAGCATACTAATTGAGCAAGTTGAAAATTTGTCGACCTCAACCCACCTATTTTATATGATATTACGGATCTAGCTAAAGAATGAGCTCTCTAGTGTAGCATAGTCTCACCTGTAGAGAAGAAACCCGTGTTTGTTTGTGTGTGTGTGTGTATATATATATATATTATGAAATTTTATGTATCATGTTTGATATTAAAAAGATATTTTCAACCTAGCTGCTGGCTGCATTTTCCTCCTTAAAAAAAACCACATATTAATTTGAAATTTTGTACTAAAATCCAATACCTCATCAATGATCGTGACTGATGTTTGCCTTGAAATACTGTGTTTGTCATTTACCTTTGAACAATTAGCACAACTGAATGAATCACATATTACGATTTTAGTAGACAAAAATCATTATTTTTCTTTCTGGAAACTTCGGGTTTCCTTTTCTAAAAAAATCTCGTCCTCTAAGAGACACTTGGAGCTCCTCACAAGTCACACCGGTGACCAGTGGCAATCGGCATCACATCCTCCACCCCTCTCGTTGCGATCACATCCCCAAGAATCAGTGCTGAAATAGTGTGAGAATGACGGAGAATAAACTAAATGGAGTAAATATAAACAAACAATTGTCAAATACTTTTTCTTAATTAACTAAATTATCATAATAATTTTAAAATAACATTATTAAACTTTTTATTGAATTAAATAATAATTGTAATTTTGTTAATTTTTAACTTGTTATGGATTTTGTTTAACTTTTTCTGTTTGTTTTTATTATATATATATATATATATATATATATATATATATATATATATATATATATATTATATATAGTTAATTTTATATCAGAATCAATAATTTGTAAATTAATATTGATTATTGATAATTTCATGTGAAATAAAATTTTATAATAATATCACGCAAATTAATACGTGTAGTAAGACATCTATATAAATAAAATCATATGTAATATAATATCATATGTAAAATTTTAATCTCTAACAAATGTTAATAAATTATCATTCTTGTTTATTGTAAGGATTATATTGGTTTAAAAAATTATAAGAATTATCTAATAAATTTAATTCAAAAATAGAAAATAATTTTCATTCTTTTTAATTTCTTATTAATTTATCTTTCTATTAATAAAGTTGAAATAAATTAAACTATTCAAATTATATTACAAATAAAGTATAAGAAAAATTTGCAAAAGAACTTGTATGATCTACATGCTCCCAATATCTATTTTCATTAGAAATGTATCATGAGAAAAATGACATCTACTGATATATTTTTAATAAAACTTGTTGAAAAGTGTAAGATTATTAAAATAAAATAAAACCCTAAAAGATCCAATATATTGAACAAATTAATGTAATAAAATTAAAATAAATATAGACTAATCTATAGTTTGGACAAAGGTTGCTCAAAATAACAATGGAAAAAATCTTTAGAAACCTAAATGTAATATTCAAATTTTACGAAAAGTGACAAAAAAATTTACTAATTAATTAATCGGATTTACGAAAAAAAACAAAAACAAAAAGCCGCCATGTGTAGAAATGTATGATGAGAAAAAAGTACGAATAAATTCAATGAATATTAATGCGGCCATGTCAAATATATATATATATATATATATATATATATATATATATATATATATATATATATATATATATATATTGTGGTGCGTGGATCTTCTTCTTGTGTATGCAGTTACGTATTAGATTTGCGACTGCCTAGCTCCGTGGTCAAGATCGAACACGGCTTGCCTTGCATGACAATCGAGGAAAGACCTGTCAATTTCTTGTTTTAGTCATCGACTTCTGTCAACCATTCATTCCTTAAAGTTTAGTTATATTCTATCACAAAAACAAAGTAAAAATAGATAATTAATTAATATTTTATCTTCTATCTTGAGCATGCTTGATATTTTAAATCACTTTTAATTACGAATTTCATAAAGTTAAATGAGAGAAAAAAGATAAAAACTTGGGTGAGACGGTCTCACGGGTCGTATATTGTGAGACGGATATCTTATTTGGGTCATCCATGAAAAAAATATCATTTTTTATACTTTTTATCGTGAATATCGGTAGGATTGACATGTATCACAGATAAAGATTCGTAAGATCGTCTCACAAGAGAGTCACTCAAGAAAAAAATGTGGTCAGGGAAAGTTAAATGTTATGTAGAGAAAATGGTTAATGGGTGCACCGAAAGATCAGACAGAAGAGAGGAAGCAAGCTGCAATTCCCTCACCAACCCCCGCCGCACTAAACAAAAGGTCGTTATTTTTGCATGAAATTAAGAAAACCGGCTTGTGTATAAACTTTAATTAATTAATATACGGCACCTGTAGATATTTATTTGCATATGTATTATATATACCGCCAACCACAATATTAAATTAATTTAAAAGAAAAAAAGTTCCAAATTTATTGTTAATTAAATATCTCAAACGATAAGCAACACACACGTGTAAATATATATATATATATATATATATATATATATATATATATATAATGTAAATATATATAATGTAAATATATATATGTATATATATGTTATGTATGCATTGAGAAGCCGGAAATTTTATTTTATTTTACTAGACGAAATCGTCAGATGACAAAAAAAATATCGGCAGGTGAAAGATTATTATTAAAAAAGGCTTACAACTAGCAATGTAACATTTATGATATTAATTAATGGGTCATGCCACGACACACACATTGACAACTTGCAAATTGAATTGTCCTTCTATATATATATATATATATATATTAAGAATCTTGATTATAATAATAATAAAAAATAATGTCATCCTATATATATGGTGTTTTGTTCTTTCCCAAAAACCATATTCACTTTTGAAGAATCAATATCCCTTGTAAGAGCCCGGGCCTATGACTGTCCGGAGAGTAGAGCATGGGCTTGCACCTGCCCGGCTCCAGAAGAATCCACCTGCAGACTTACTCGGATTTGAGAATCCATTTGATATTCCGGGTCATCCATGACCCGAGCTCTTACAAGGGTATCATCACTTTAAATTATTAAAAATCCGTGAGACAATCTCACACAAATTTTAATTTTAAGAAACACACAATCGATAGTGGCAAATACGTTGGCAGATGGATTTATATATATTTGTCAAGACAAGTTGGAAGCGAGCAGGTACACAAGGGATGAGAATGCCACAAGGAATATAGTTCGAGTCGCTTCCAAAATCAAAAGGCCGTTTTTCATTTTCCATTCGACGGCCCTTCTTCCCTCTGCTTTATCCACAACTCATGGTCCAACTCAGCATCCGTCTGCTAATTCCACAAAAAATATCCTTCGAGGACTAGATAGTCAATATCTTCCCGAGGGTAGACCAGTCATTTACATTTTATCCCACGTGGATACATTGAAATTGTGGATTCGATGTACAGTCATAAGTAATTCATCGGTATCATTTATTATGAAGATCACGCATCCTAATTCCATATTTGTAAATAATGATTTTAAATTCGTAATAATAAATTCATTGTTTGCTTTTTAGATCATCTTTAAAATGTTTTTCAGACGTCAACTAGTTATTTTTTGAGTTTAATCGATGAATTGCAGACCTTTTTTCAGATAGAGGTTTTTCAAATCATTATTTCGAATATTATCTCAAATCCAACATTTTTTTCAATCCAAATGCAATATTATGTAAGAATTTTATTTGAATGGATGAATTGATTTAGACAATGTATTGGAAATGACACTCAGTTTGAAGGCAAAAACTTGTGTGATACGGTCTCAGAAGTCGTATTTTGTGAGACATATATCTTATTTGGGTCATCTATGAAAAAATATTACTTTTTAATTATGCTAAGAATATTATTTTTTATTATGAATATTAGTAGAATTAACCCGTTTCACAGATAAAAATTCGTGAGATGACCTCACAAAAGATACGGTGTTGAGATTTACAATGTATTCTGTGAGCCATTTTGTTGAATTGACCAGATTGCCATTACGTTGTAGGAATAAGGGCATGTTGGTGGACCCCATGCGTTAGGTCGGTAATCGGCTCAATGTTTATTATATAAATGGCCACCAGGGCTTCAAATCTCTCACAACACTAGTCTCTCTCTTTCCAACTTCATTTCTCATTCTGCATTCTGTGGTAACAATGGTTCAATTGAAGAAAGTGCTCTCCGGCGAGATCAAACTGAAGAAAAATCTTTCGTTTCCCGGCGCCGTAGTAATGCCGGAACCCGACGTTCAAGTCATTACATCATGTGGCTCGCGAATTCCGGCGCACTCAAAAATCCTCGTACGTTCTCTCTATCTGATTGAATTTTTTGGAATTCTTTGTTGTTTTCTTTTAACATTTGTGTGAGTCGTCTAATTCAATTTAAAAGGAACAAATTGGACGACATTTTTTTTGAAAATCTTCGTTTGATTGTGATTTTACGTTTGTTTTTTTAGCTTTCTTTTTTTTTCGTTTCTCTTTCTGAATTATGTTGAAAACGCTATATTCCGACTCGTTCTTGTCAAATGCTGAGATATGATGACTTTCGGTGCTTTTCTAAAGAAAATTTGTTTGAATTCTTGATTTTTAATTAATATTACGGATGGAATAGTGCAGGCCTCTGCATCACCGGTTTTAGAGAACATAGTAGAGAGGCGGCAAAAGGGCCAGAGCTCGGAACGGAAAATTCCAATTCTTGGCGTTCCTTACGACGCCGTTTCCGTGTTCCTGCAATATCTTTATTCCTCCGAGTAAGTTTCAATTGACTCGCGGAAACCTGTGTGATAGATCTTTAGTAATTCTGGTTTTATTAATTTTATTTCCTCTGTTCATCAAAGATTTTTTATTTTAAAAAAAAAAAGAATCTCTGATTTTTCGGGTCACCAGTTCAATATTGAAATTTAACTTCTTGTTCAAGTATCAGCAGTTCATTTTAAGTTCTCTGCATTAGTTAAGGAAACTCAACGATACGAACATTTCTTTATAGTCCCCAACGGGTTGATGTTTGGGACTGAAAACAAGATGCATAAGTTGGTTTCCAAACTCAACAGGATTTTTGTATTCAGGTGTGGAGAAGATCAAATGGACAAATATGGCATGCACTTGCTAGCTTTGTCACATGTATACATGGTTCCACAACTGAAGCAGATTTGCTCGAAGGGGTTATCACAGAGGTTGAATGTTGAAAATGTAGTGGACGTGCTCCAGCTTGCGAGATTGTGCGATGCGCCTGATCTTTACCTTAAATGCATGAGATTGTTGTCTAATAAATTCAAAGCTGTTGAGAAGACCGAGGGATGGAGGTTCTTGCAAAATAATGATCCATATCTCGAGCTCGAGATTCTGCAGTTCTTCGATGAAACCGAATCGGTATGTCCCATTTTAATTGAAATGATGCAAATTTATAGTCTTGTGAGAAGTGAAAGTTGGGATTCTTCATTTGTAATAACAGTTTTGGCCCCCTTTTTGTTGTGTAGAGGAAAAAGAGGACAAGAAGGCGTAGAGCAGATCAGAGTTTGTATGTTCAACTAAGTGAAGCAATGGATTGCCTTGAGCACATATGCACTGAGGGATGCACTAGTGTAGGTCCATACAACATGGATCCGTGCAAACACAAGAGTCCATGTACCAAGTATTCGACCTGCCACGGTCTTCAGCTTCTGATTAAGCATTTCGGCACTTGTGAGAAGAGGGCTAAAGGAGGATGTTCGCATTGTAAGCGTATGTGGCAACTTTTCAAGTTGCACTCCTCTATCTGTGACCAACCAGACGAATGCCGAGTTCCTCTTTGCAGGTAAAGAATCTCTTCCAACACATGTTTCTTGATAGTTCTTTCTCACCAAACATGAATGCTAAAGTCACCCACCCACCCCTTATCCCTTTTTCGTTCATTAACGCAGTATTGTTTACCTAAAACATGTTAATCAAAGAGTGGGGTTTGTTTTGTGCAGACAATTCAAATTGAAGGCAAACCAAGTTCGAAGAGGAAACGATGCAAAATGGAGATTACTTGTGAAAAAGGTGGTATCAGCCAAAACCGCATCATCTCTGTCTCTCCCCAAGAAGAACAAAACGCCAGTGGATCAACATGATCAGAGCGTCTAATTATCACAATATTAAACTTTGTCATTAGATGCATACATAATAGTTTTTTCATCGATATGGTTTGCAGCTTCCTTTTGTAATATAGATGGCTGGTTGTTGAATCTATTTTATCCGTTCAATGAAATCAAGTCTTATCGTTTATTTCAACTTGTCTTCACTTTTTATTTTTGAATTTCTAATTTGGCATGCGAGAATAAACTAGTCGAACATGGCCCTAGCTCACAGAACATCCAAATCAAGTATACATACCTTCACATAACTATTTTGTACACATGTACATGAATAGTGTTTCGTACACATGAATAGTGTTGATATATTATTAATGTTGAAATTTATTATTTATTAAATATGATGAAATTAATATATGAAAAAAAATATATAAAACGAGATAAATGTTGTGATACATATCAAGTGGACTGGTGAAACTTGGTCCACATTTCAAGGAGGACCCTATCCCTGTCTTCCACTGTACTAAATAGAATTGTTTATTTTTAAAGGCAAAGATATTCCCTCGATCCCTTTTTTCGAGTTCGGTAGTGTTTGTCAATGATTGAGCAAGAAACAATTGTGCCGGGATCATGAATTATTCCTTCTGATATTAAATCTTAGAATTATTATTTTATAAATTCTAACCAAATTCACGAACCCACGGGAGGTCACCACACCAGATAATATATGGGATGCGCGCAACAAAATTGAAAATAATGCACAAGCAGTGGAGGAAAGACTTTTAATATGATCATGATGATGACGATAATAGTAATAATAATATCACATAGTAAGTCTTTATTGAAACGATTATATGTGAGACGGTCAATCTTAACAATATTCACTATAAAAATTAATATTCTTAACATAAAAAATAATATTTTTTTATGGATGATTCAAATAAGATATTTGTTTAACAAAATACGATCCGTGATACCGTCTCACACAAGTTTTTGCCAATAATAATACCATATAAATATATATCATTGATTCTTTGATTTTTTTTTTTAAAAAAAATACCATTGTCATAGTTATTTTGAATATTTATTTAATAATTTTGTTGATAGATACCCAACTAATATAAATATTAAATTGTGAAGAGGTATATCACGATAAAAATCTTTATTAATATTTTTTATGTGTTTGAAAATAATGATTTTAAAGTATTAAAAGTTGTAAGTAATATTAATTATATATCTAAAAAAAGTCCATGTACCAAGTATTCAACCTGTTGATTCTAATAAAGTATTAAAAGATATAAGTAATACTAATTATATATCTAAAAAATTCTTTAATTATTTACGAGCACCACCACTAAATTAGTGCATTGATTTCAATTCCATCACTTTCGATTCCGTATTTCTTAGAAGTGATTGATGCATTCCCAAGGCTTAGTTCTGACCATGGAAAAATCAATTAACATAAGATATTTTTCTTGTTCACCTGTCAAGTTTTCACCAAAACAATAATGGTCGAATGCGAATAATATAGTCCACAAAAAAGAATTTCACTAGCAGAGGATTCGTCAAATATCACTGAGTTGGATTATATATTTGTATTTCTTTTTCAAAAAAAAAAATCTTCAAAAAAAAACAAAAAACTTAACATCGCTCATGCAATGATATTGGAAGAGCACATCGGTTGGAGATGGACAGATGGTCAAACTGGAAATTATGAGTAATGTAAATACAACATAAATTATTGTAAACCGATGTCCAGTTAATACCAAGATCTGAAGTTCGAGACCTAATCATAACAAATTTCTTCTCGATTTGGAAAAAAAAACGAAAAGGTTTTTTCACAATAATGATGTCGAAATAGTGCTTGATTCATGTTTCACACGCTCGCCTCTTCCTATGATCACTACAATCCACCAAAAAACTACATTTCCGCCTAGCCTGATCAAAGTGACAGCTTCATATGTATTAGAATATTAGGTGAAGTACCCTTTTGCTTTGGCCAAATCTTATTGCTTTTTTTTTTTCTTTTTATTGTGCTCCCGATCGCATAATAATCACTACGCTTTCGGCTATATATATATATATATATGCGCAACACATGGGGCCATTTTATGATGAAGTAAAGGGCTTCTGGCTCGCTGCTTTTTCCCCTTTGCGTTCGTCTTTTGGTGGTGCTGCGGGATGCAGGACAGTCTGTCCGTGGCTTTTGGCCTGTGGGTACGATTAAAAAATTTAAAGGTGTTCCGATTCTGGTAGACAAGTATCTCAAATTTAGTTATTCGAACAATCTAGACAAGCTTCATTCAGAAAAGAACAATTCTATTTAGTACAGTGGAAGAATGGTATTCTATATGGATTGGGATGGCAAGGTTTACTCGAACTAATATTTTAAAATCTATAATATTTTAAATTTTAAATTGGTGAGCAGCTAATATCAAATTAATATAAAATTATCCAAAATTAATATATATATATTTTTTAAAAAAACATTTAGTCGAGTGGCATTGTAGTGGCTCCGTCATTTGACAAAAACTTGTGTGAGACGGTCTCACGGATCGTATTTGTGAGACGGATCTCTTATTTGGGTCATCCATGAAAGAGTATTACTTTTTATGCTAAGATATTACTTTTTCTTGTGAATATCGGTAGAGTTCACCAGTCTCATATATTAATATCCGTGAGACGATCTCACGTAAGATCCATTCCCAGTCATTTTAGATGGTATGTGTGAAAAACACTATTTGTTGCACTTGTTCATATGAAATATTCATTAAATGAACTGAGGTTAATGGAGGAAATTAAATGGATGAATTGTAAGATAAATTACGAGTTTGATGTTTTATTATGGATATGAATCTTGATTATAATTGTTTTCAATTGCTTAATTTTATTTAATTTTGAATACTTTGATATCTTTAGATGTTTTTAAGAAGTATTAAATTTTCTTATATATAATTTAAAATATAAAAAGTATACAACTTGATACATAACTGAATTTATTTATCAAACCTTTACGTAAAAAAGTTTCGACACATAAAATAATGAGTAGGTCTCTTGTGAGACAGTCTCACGAATATTTATCTGTGAGACGGATCAACCCCACCGATATTTACAATAAAAAGCAATACTTTTAGAATAAAAAGTAATAGTTTTTCATGTATGACCCAACTGAAAAATCCGTCTCACAAAATATGACCTGTGAGACCGTCTCACACAAGTTTTTGACTAAAATAATATATTCGCTAAACAAAAGTGAGATCCACAATTATATGAAAATTTGTTCAGAAGTTGCATCTTAGCCAACGAGTTCAATCAATATTTGAAAGCGTAAGTTTCTTGTGAGACAGTCTCGTGTATCTTTATCTGTGGATCACCCTCATCGATATTTACAATAAAAAATAATATTCTTAGTATAAAAAGTAATATTTTGTTCATGGATGACCCAACTAAGAAATCCGTCTCAAAAAATACGATCCGTAAGACCGTCTCACACTAATTTTTGCCTATTTGAAACAAGCTTTATTTACTATTTATTTGATCGCAATATACGGTATATGACGTCTATATAAGATTCACTGACTAAATAATTTATGTTAAACACACAACACGTTCGAAAGATAACTATTATTTATGACTGATATATCGTAATTTTTCCCTCCGACATATCTTGGTATGACTTGTTTTTATTTTGTTTTTGTACAGAATCTTAGTATTGACTATTTGCAATTTGCGATCGTGCTTGAAAAGAATAGTTTGAGGCGTGCCACGGGTGGAATTTGTGTATTTACGGTACTGTGTTATAAAAAAAATACATGGTTCAACTAGTCGATTTTATTATTAATTTTTTAATCAAGAAAACTTATCAAATTGTATTATATAAATTAGTCGAATGAATCAAATCCATTTCTACAAGAACTGAACCAAACTGCAAAAGTAGACATTAAACGAAAACAATTTCTACCTAGTAAAAGCAAAAAATAATAATCGAATTGTTTTGAGCCGAACCATAATTTTTAAAAAATAACTAATTACTCATTATCCGAATAACCTGATTGGTTATATTATCGTAGTAAATCACGTTAGTTGTGTGTTTTTTGAGAGGAATTTAATTGTGGATAATTTTAGTGAGCCGGAATTTGTAGTCTTTATTTTTCAATTGGGCTCTAAACGGATGCAGTAGACTAGCCCGTTGACAATATTAAACAAATTTGATATGGGCCACCTATGTAGCCCAATTTTGGCAATTAAAGTCCAGATGACAATTTTTTCCAAATATGTTGGAATATCCGATACTCGAATCGAACGAAATGAGTATCTAGGGATGATTTTAAAAAATAGGGGTAAGATGATGTGCCATACACCATGGCATCGAGTTATTTTAAACCCCGTTTTAATATTATAGTATACCTCATTTTCATATTATGGTATAAATACAATGTATACACACTCACATGTTTTATATATATTAGTTACTCTACGTACGTGATGCGTGTGTGTACAAATTTTTTTTTGTCATTATCGATGGACTAAAGTAAAATTTGACAAATTATAGAGAGACTAAATTGATATTTAAATGGTTGAAATAAAATAAAAAATAAAAATAAATCGTGTGTTGAAATTTAAAAAAAATACAAAAGTGTAATATCAGTATTATATAAGGATGAAACTGGAAAAAAAGTTGGTGTCCTCTCTAAGTAGTTATTATATTGTCCTCATATTTAATAATATAGTATAGAGATATATGTATATACCATGTAAATTTATGTAAACACCGATGTTGTGATATAATTTTTCAATATTTCATCACATTCAATGAATGTCATTTTATCAATACTAACATAACTATATATATATATATACGTATATATTATATATAAAAATCAAATAAATTATAAAAAATATTGTACAAATATACAACGCGCGTGAATGATTACACTATTATATTATAATATCCTCGTAAAAAAGTGCAAGTTGAGTCATAGATCATAGCTTCATCGTCAGATATCACATTGACCTGCTTTGGTTTGTGCAGTGTTTTACAATCAACTAGCTCGGAAGCAAACGAGAGATTTCGCAGTTCGCATCTGTGAACTGGTACTCAGTAGAAGTACATATGAAGCTGTTGATGGAGAAATTGCTCCGTTTTCCCCTGCCATTAATCCATGGATTCCCCCTCAAACTCATTTCCTTTGCAACCTTGTACTTCTTCACAAACAAAAGACCTCCAAAAATCCGGCTCAAAATCGCAGATATTGCTGTTCACTTCCTTCTCTCGAACCTCAGACGGCTGATTATTCACCATGCTAGATTGATCCTTGGAGCCAAGAACCAAGCGGAGATGCTGGAGAACGATATCCGTCTGTTCAAAGCCTTCCTCAAGGATTCAGCCAAGAAACGCCTCAGGAACGACGCGGCTGAGGAATTTGTGAGGGGAATAAGGGTGGTTGTTTCTGAAGGGGAATACGTGATCGGTGCTTTTGAAAATTTAGCTGGGGAGAGGAGGGGTCGGGATTTCTGGAAGAAATTAGGGTTTGGTGGAATGATTAAACTTGTTGGGATTACAAAAGAGGTTCGAAGTGTGAGGATTAAAGTGGAAAGAATTTGTAGTGCGATTAGAAGGATTGATTTTGGCGTTGTGCAAGTCCGAGATTTACCTGAAGAAACCAAAACAAAAGTATGCACATTTTTCTATATATTTAGCTTCTGCATTTTCTTGTTCCAAGTAAAGATTTTTATTGTTTACGAGTTGTGGGTACTAGAAAAGCAGTGTTTCTTGACAGCTCGATCAATAATTTTGGTAACGAAAATTGCATTTTTAGAAATTTTTTGTGAATGTAGTATTATGATCATCAATGAAGTTAGATGTGATTCTTTTAGCAAAACCATATCGAATGAACTCTAGTTTTTCCCCGCATTTGAAATGTCAGTGTTACAATTTTTATAGGTGGTGAGGGAGGAAAATGTGGATGTCAAGGAGATTGAAGTTGTCTCTGTCATTTGTATGCAACGAGTTGGCAAGATTTTTCGCAATTTGAAAATTGCACACGAATTTCCAGTTCACAATTATAGGCTATTTATTTCTCAAGGAATATGGTCTGATCAGGAGTATTTGGCTCAAAAACAGTGTGCACGTAGACAGAAAGGAGAATCCGTGATTGTCTTGCATCAAGACATGAGCGCTCTCATTGCTTGGGATGAAGTACTCCTAGTCTCTTGTCTAAAGAGCAAAAGAGCGACTAATAACAAGATGGTGATAACTACAAGACATGGAAAGAAGTCAAGAAAATTTTTATTAGGCAATGCGTGTCTGATTGTCATGGATGATGAGTGTTATGGTGAGACATGGAATCAGCTAAAAGTGTCTCTACTTGATATTAATAACGGAGGCCAGATAACTTCTGGGATGAAAAATGTGGTTGTTCATTATAGCTGTTGTTATCCTCGTGAAATGGAGTTTCAGACGAGGATAAGAGTTGTAACGGGCCAATGGTTGCACGAAAAGTTGTTTGCAAGGTTGACCTACCGAGTTACAGAAAAATGAAAGAAGATCGCTGAGCTTGTTAAGTCACAGCACTTATTAATAATCCAGCGTTGAAGCTACAGAGCTTAAGTGACAGGATAAGATTTGGTGGCTGTTAACCTCGTAGGCGTACCGATTCTTTCAGCATTCTATCTGGCTGAATCAACTGTGATGCCTATGACTGTGAGTGCTTCAATACCGTAGCACTAACACATGCAAAATACCTCAAGAAACTGCTCCATTGCTTCTTTAGAAACTGCAGGACATAATAAAAGGCATTTCTAGTGTTTTGTAAGTTCAGGTTGCTTTTGCTTCGTGGGATATGAATGTATCTAAAGCTGGTGTTCGGCCCATTTGACTCGAATGGTGCAAGTTTCAGCTTTACAGTGACCGAGATATCGTCTGCATGTTTTACTTTTGTTAGGAACAACATTTCAGGCAATTTTACATGGTGGAGATCAAAAGATCAGCAAGGCACCTTTGGGTAGATGATTGAGTGCTACTTGTATGGTTTGAAGGTGGCCACTGATACTCGTCTATAATGGTTCTTCTGCTCGAAGTAATCAAAATCTAAAAGATCAGACCAGTTCATTGCTTATCTGAACGATGATGCAAAGAGTGGTACTCTTAAGTCGATCAGATTTTAATTTTCTCACATTTCAAGATTAAGTTTTGATCGAAATTGTTTAAAAATTAAAAAAAAATTAAAAAGTATGTATTTCTTTTTTTAAAAAAATAAAATTAAGTGTAGTAAAATAAGTTTTAACGCCCGCTAATCATATTTACTAATGCATGGATACATTCATGTGTTCGACCATTTTTTTTGTCAACTCTTTTTCGAGCGAGTGCGTCACACAGTGCTTGGTCAGTAGGATTTATCTTACTAAAGTGATTTGTATCTTATGCAATAGTCTAATGTTTTATTTAGCACGTATTGAAAGATAATTGTGGTAGATTTTGACCTTTATTAAAAAATATATTAACATTATTTAACCGGTTTTTATTTTCAGATCTTTCGGTCTGTATTGATCCATTGATCTATTTGAAATTAAAAGTTAATTTTGTAAAATTGAATTTAATAATGATTGAATTATGAATTTTTCTTTGGCGGTTGAGTAACGTACTTTTTGCAATTTAATTATTAATTAAATATCTTAAGAAGTCGAACATTTATAAATATAAATACAGTTAAGTTTTTCAAAGGATTTACATGTTATAATACAAGACGTTGTTCGAATAAAAACGCCAACAGTTTAAAAATGAAAATTTTAAAACAGTATAATAATTTTATTAATATGCCCCCATGCAGGATCGAACTACAGACCTCCAGTTTACAAGACTGGCGCTCTACCACTGAGCTATAGGGGCTATTTGTCTCTAACTTTTTAAATTACTTATAAAAACGTAAATGTTTAGCGGTGCGATAGAGGCAACTGAAGCTTGACAGAGAGACACGAAGCGGCGGTAAGCAAGAAAGGTCTGGTGACAAAAAACGATATGCCTTCCACGTCACACTCACCCATAGCTTGGGGTTGCCGCTATCGTGCGCCTATTCAGTTATCCTTCTCGTACCTCACTCCTCGCGCTCGCTACCTCCACCACCGCCGTACACGGGAACTCTCTCCGACGCCTGTCGCCGTCCTCAATAGCTCCACCATATCCTCTGGCCGCCGCTTGCTTAATCCTCACTTCATGGGAAACTCTCTTTTTTCCCGCATGGAGGTACTGTTCTATTTATTTATTTATTTTTTCCACTATTCTTTACCGAGGAACATCATCATGATTTACGAGATTTTTTTCTGTAGAATGAATTATGTGTATTGCCTTGATGATGGCACTGCATTTTAGCTTGAAGTGGCTGTAACTGCTCAAAATTTTCATGGAAATGTCTTGTTTGGAATATGTTGATTGTTCGGAAGCTGGATCGAGCTTTTCTGCGGTAGGAAATGTTTGAATTTGGGTATCTAAAGTGATTCAAAATTAGTCTTGATTATGCAATAAAAAGTTGGAGTAGATGTGCCGTTTATATGAATGATAGCTTTATCTGTTAAATGGAATGTGGAAGGATTTACTGTTCCTTGTATGTGAACTAATAAACAAGATTAAGCTGCTGAAGCGAGGTCGAGGAAAAAGTATCTATACTCGACCAAATAATTTTTTTTTGCGATGGGTTTCACAGGATTTGTTAAAATGGTAATCGAACTTGGATTGGCATTTATTGACCTTGGTAAGGAAGATGGTTTCTTCTTAGTTTTTTTTCCCTGAGGTTATATTTTAGAATTTATCACTGAACGAGCTTTGAATAGCTAATTTTAATTTTATGATTAACTGAATCCTAGAGTTTTCTTAAAAAAATTATGTTATGATATTGTTATTTAGTTTCCTGTTCACTTGGTGACAGATCATGAGACGGACCGTCCTGTCACGTCTTATCTCAATGTTGTTTTATGTTCCTAAGCAGCGGATCTGGACTGGAAGTGGTGTCGATAAGAATAATGAAATGGTGGATCAGTTGCAGAGATATGGAGTGATAAAATCAAATAAAATAGCTGAAGTAATGAAAAGCATAGACAGGGCATTGTTTGTTCCTGAGGGTACACCGCCATATGTTGACACTCCGGCGCAGATAGGTTACAATGCTACTATTTCTGCCCCGCACATGCATGCCACATGCCTTGAATTGTTGGAAAACAATTTAAAACCTGGAATGCACGCGTTGGATGTTGGCTCGGGTAAATATTAGGAATTTTCATATTCGTGTAAGCTGGTTCTGGCCCCACATTGAAAATGTCTTCGCCATTTCTGTTTATTTTAGTTTTTTTTAGGTTATCTGATATGGCTATAAGTTTTCAGCGCATCTATTCCATGTAATTAAATTAATTTACAATACATTTTTTTAAAAAAAAAAATTACACTGGCAATACCGAAGGATGTCAAGTTGGATATGATGAACGGTTTATCTTGTTTGCTACTGTTATAAATTATGTTTTTCATATGGTGAATTTGGTAAAAAAAAAAAAAAAAAAAGATTGATGCAATTTTTGGCCTCCGGAATTGAGAACTCTTGGATTTTTATGTCCTGAAACATCTTCGCTTTTAGGCACTGGGTATTTGACTGCATGCTTTGCAGTCATGGTTGGGCCACGAGGTCGTGCTGTTGGAGTGGAACATATTCCTGAGCTGGTCGACTCCTCTATTATAAATATCCAAAAGAGTGCTGCTGCACAACTACTGAAAGAAGGATTCCTATCCATGCATGCTGGCGGTATGTCATCCATTGCCATTTTATTTCGGATGGAATTGTGCATTCAAAGGTTGTTTTGTTTAGTTTTCAGGCTTTTTGTTTTGAGGAAAATGGTTTCATGTGCTTTCTGACTATTTGTTGCCTAAACTATTTTGAAGACAGCTGACATATGGTAACTTGATGCATCGTTTTTATCCATTCCCCTCACCCTGTAAATCCTGAGGCACCCCGTCCACCCTTTGAGCTTTTGAATTTCTCGCTACCTAGATCAAATTGTCTAGTCAACTTATCCGTTGAAATCAATTCAGTGCCAAGAAAATCATGTTAGTTCTACTGTATGTTGAACTTCACGGATTACAAGATTTTCAATGCTGAACAGATGGAAGACTGGGATGGCCCCAGTGTGCCCCTTACGATGCAATTCACGTTGGAGCAGCCGCATCAGAAATTCCAGAAGCACTTATTGAACAATTGAAGCCAGGCGGAAGATTGGTGATCCCTGTTGGGAACATGTTCCAGGATTTGAAAGTCGTGGAAAAACAAATGGACGGTTCACTTAGCGTCCGAAGCGAAACTTCTGTACGATATGTGCCACTGACAAGTCGAGAAGCTCAATTGAGGGGGGAATAGGTGGTCTTTTTCATATTGAGCGTCTATACTTTCATGGTCCCGAAAATGTAAATAATATGACAAGGTTAAACTCCTTTGTATTCTTCCCAGGTCTGTGTAAAAAAGAATACAGAACGTGAATGGCCAATTTCTCTTTTGCTTTTCTGTTGATCTTTCGATAAGATTTTTTTTAGAATAGATCATTCGATATTTTCGAAATATATAAATATAACACTTTCTAATTGTACTTTTATCGTTGTTCTATGGCAGATATGCAGTCAGATTTATTCTCAAATGCAATTCTTACATTAAAAGGAAAAAATAATCATAATCAGATTAAAGATTTGAGTTAGCTGAGAACTGCATGAACTTTGTATTATATTATATGGAACGTAATTTATAAAATTAACATCGAAATAATACTAAAGAAACGACCTTTTTTCAAATAAAAAATAAATAAATTTGAGAATACATTTGACTCTATTGAATTATTAATTAAAAATCGAAGGATGATATTATGAATCAAACAAATCAATACACTTACAAATCTACAGAGATACACCAAAAAGGAAAAAAAAAAAAAAGAAAAGAAAAAAAGAACTTTCAAGTATGTTTAAATCTAACCCATTGAGAGATACCAGGAATTTCGTTATTTACAACAATAAACATGTAATAACCAAAAGGTGCCACTTTGGGGAGATGGAGGAGCTTCAAAAACAGCTTTCATCCCTCCATTCTCATCCCTTACCATCTTCTTGCACTTGAGAATCAGCATCCTCTGGTTCATTGATGTGGAATGTGTGTTAAATGGGGGCGAATACTCTATACAAGTGACCTCGTTTCTTGATTCTTTCTTCTTTTTCAAGAAAAAATGAACGCTAAATTCTGCCCCATATCCCACCCCTTTATCACTTCCATTGATGTGAATCGACACATTTCGTGGCCTTTGATGATCGAAATTTTCCTCCATCTGAGCCGGTACAAATACCTCTCCAAACGTAGTTCGGTGGGATACCTTACATTGTTACGTGTCCCTCAGCATTGTGTCCCATCATATATTGCATTGTTACACGTCCCCCTGCATCGTGTCCCCTTGTATCGCCTGGTAGCCGAACTGGCCTGATTCGGTCTGGTCTGAAATTATGACAGTGTTGTGGTGAGTCAAGGCCATGTGCATTGCCACAATACCTGTGTTGTTCATCAGAAGCTGCCATTTTCCCTTCCCCAATACTTCTTTTATTGCACAGTTCAATAGCAGATAATTGAAGGCTGATCATGAGAATTTGGAGGAGAAATGGAATTGTTTATTTTCCACGAGGAATTTGAGTGTTGGGTTAATTGAATTGCGATTAAGGTTACATTTTACATGATGAGATGCATTGCATGTACTTAAATATTGTCAATCTTCTAACATTCTTAAAAAGATTATTTAAATAAATTCGTTGAAATTTTACAATACACTATATAAACATATTCTCTCTTTTATTTGCAACAAATTTGAACAAGAATAATTGCTTTTGAATTCCCAATAGTACACAAAATTTTCAATCCCACTGCGTTAAGAATGTTTTCACATACTGTACATCACTTGATTCAAAATCTTGCCAAAAAATGTCGCACAATACTTTCGAAAATCCAATTTTTAATCTCGTTCTATAACACAAAGTAATGTACCATTGCCTACGACCTAATCAGACCAATCTCCAAGTGAAAAGATAAAAATACAGCCATCTCTAAAAATATTAATAGGCTAATAATACATCCCTCATTTTTTTTAAAAAATCAAACATATTTCAGCCCCTGGTAAGGTGTTTTATGTCTGATTTATAAAAACAGGAGGTTTATTACAAAGGGTGTTTTTTTGTTTTTTTAAATTTTTGAAGTGGTTGATGCAATGAGCCCATCGCGTACCTTCAGAGAACTAAATATATAAAATGGTGCATGGAAAGAAAGTGATCTTCAGAAACAAAGATATATATATATATATATATATATATATATATATATATATATATATATATATATATATATATATATATATATATATATGTATCCATACATGTATATGTATATTTATATATATGTATCCATACATGTATATGTATATTTTACTTGAACAAGACTGAACAAAGAAATAAATAGTCACAAATCGGATTGTATTTGCATTATTTAACAACTCAAGAAAAGAGGTGCACTAGTCTACGAACTAAACAGAATGCTAAACAATCAATGTACCTTCAAACGATCAAGAAAAATAATATGTTGAATGTCATCTGATGCTGTACAGATGCAGATGCAAGAGTGAAGACAGAAGTAAGGAAAGAAGTAGCAGATTTGTACATGGAAGAGATTTTTATTGGATAAATCTCATTCAATTCGATTATAAGGTTTCCATTCAGTAAAGCTTTATCCTTGTTTCAATTGCCATTCGGCAGATTGGGCATGATGACAGGTCTTGGCCACATCCACAACACGTCTGCTTAACGAAAAAGGAGAAAAAGCATAGAAGATGAAGTCATGGTCACCGGGCATTGTTGCTTTTTTTAGTAAATGGAGGAACTAAAAATAGTACTTATACCTGATGTCCACAGCCAAACGCCATATCCTTTGGATCCATAAGGCAGACAGGGCAAAGCTATCAAAGTATGAATAATATAAGGTCAATATACCTGGACTTTGTCATTGAAAGTCGGTGTGCCATTATCGGAATCAATAGCGAGCCACATGCCTAAAAGGGTCTTCATTCTAGAACGAATATGTCATGCCTTGGAGGAGTTCAGTTCCTGTTCTTCGAAACTCCTCTTGCTAAATTCCTCATATACTTCATTAAATTGGTAAATGGTGCTTATGTTTAGGCCTTTGTCACTTGATGTTCAATCAATTGGGTATATACATGGTCATATATTTCCTAATTATTGTTGCACCACGTACCCTGAACTCAAGCTTTTGAAAAACATGGTTTTTTTAACAGCAATGTAAAAGAATTATGGTATTTAGGCATAACTTCATCACCCAAGAACAAAAGAAAAGAGAGAAACAACTAAAAAAATTAATGGACTATTTACAAAAGCGGGATTCCATACATGGTTTTCGGAAGCATAGCTTGAAGGCTGGCTCGTTTGAGCAACTGGATCGTGTCCTCGAGAAGCAGGTGCACTTGGGTAGAAATTACGAGAATGGGAGGCTTTGATGCAGTGGCAGCAGCTGGACGATATAGAGGAGGGGGAAGAGATACCCTGTCTACATCCTTCCCTCTAGAAGCACTGAGCAAACCACTCGATCAATGTAAGAACATATCAGTTAAACCTTTCCCAAATTAAAAGAAATTAATTGTAATATTTTACCCAAGAATTTGGAGCTCCAATGTTGCTTTATATTGAGACGGTATCTCCATTAAGGCTCCAAGCGCAAACTCAGCTTCTTTCCTGGACCGGTCCATGTTTTTTGACATGATTTCTGTGAAGTTTACAAACTAGGGATATACAGGGAAGTAATAAATAATCTAAGATTTTAAGATAATTGCCAAAATAAATACTCATTTTTGTTTCTTTTTTTTTCACCACGAGCAAGCTACATCTGGTTAACTTACCTGGAAATTGTCGAATGCTCGAGCAGGGATATTGTCATCAAATTCCTTCATCATATCCCATGGCCCATCTCCAACTCCCACTAAAATTATTGATAACGGGTACTCACTGCAAAATGAACCAAAGAACGTAGGAAATATGGTGAAGGGATTCAATTTATTTTTTAGCACATATGATCGCAGCACATCATTGGCATTCACTAAATGCACCTGGCTTTAACTATTGCCTCAACGGTTTTCCTCTCTTGAAAGCTTAATTGGCCTCGATCAGTGTCAACACTTCTTGTAACCTAATTAAATGATAAACCGTGGATGAACAATGATTCGCAAGCCAATACTTCAAAAAATGAACCATTACGGTAAAAACCAACGTAAAGTTCCATCAAGAATTGGGGACCAATTATAGTTTTTATTTGTTCCAAAAAAGCACTGCTTACCTGTCCGTCAGCAATTATCAGTAAAACATGGTACTGGCCACCACTATTCTCAACAATAGTGATAGCCATTTCAATGATAGGAGCGAATGATGTTGGCCCTGCGGAGACAAGAAGCAAGAATTATCTAGAGAAAAGAAGACTGATAAGTTGGGTAAAAATCAGAAGGCTCGAGCTTGAACCTGCAAGTCGTAATCGAGGTACTAATTCCCTATATCGTGTCAACACTTCCTCAAAGCCATCACAAAATCTCTCATCCGGGAAAAAACTAAAAACTTCTTGGTCATGCGTTGATGCTGTCAAAATAGAATAATAAAATCTCCAATTTCTCAACCGCAGAAAAATGAAATAACAAGATTCTCGAGAAAATACCATCTCCAAAACCATAACATGGAATTAAATTATCTTCATCAAATTTGGATAATGTTCTCCCAATAATTGATATGGCTTGTTCATAAGGATTTTGCTCATCTCCAATGGCATGCAAACTTCTTCGATGAAATGACCTTGCACCTAAAACAAAAGAAAATTCAAAAGCACTGCACTTTAATTATTTAAAAAAAAGGGTATGCAGAAGACAACATACCTGTCCATTCATTGCTCTTGGTAAAATCAATGCCAACAATTAAATTTGAGGATTCCAGACCGGCTCGTGATAGTGCATCAGTGACCTAAATCAGGCATATTTTATTGAGATGAATAGTTAAAGAAACTTCAAGGCACGCATCCTATCTTTACATAATTAGAAAGGATGAAACTAATTTCAACATCAGATTGTTGTTTCATTTTAAGAAAATAAACTATCTTGACATATCCACAAACACTTGCTTACCGTACACATCTTAACAACTTTAGACAAATCTCAAGAATGCATGACATTAAAAATTTCTACACCATCAAAGATTTAGTTTACAATAACTGACAATCAAGATTTCAACTAACTGACAAGAAGGAGCCATGAATCTGCTCTTACTTGCACCCTTTTTTTAATATTATTCAGCACAAGGATTTCAGATGATGGTTCTACCTGTTCTAAGGTGTCGTAGTTGTCATCTATTCTCGAGAACTTCCTCTCCAATTTTCTCTTGGACTCATACGGAACACCGTAGGTTGGCGTTGGGGGTGTGCAGCTGTGACTCGGTTGAACATATGATGGCTGTGGATAGGGATGATTATTCAATGATTGTGAACTGGAGCCATAATATGAATACCGACCCGTACTCGGATTCTTCGAATTCTTCCCACCCATGAGCTCTACAATGAAAAAAGGTTCGTGTTCATAGAGAGGATATATGACTTTCCCTCAAGAAGGAGACATATTATGCAAAAAAAACAAACAAAGAACTGATTCCAAAAAGAATATGATATAAAAAATTCCCAGATCATTTCCATCCCAAAAAATTCAAATGCGATTGCAATATATGAACAAAATCAGCACCAGCACATTTCAGTTGAAGTCCTAAATCCAATAATGCAATTCAGATCTACCCAAGTAAAAATTCAAGCATCCACCATCAGTCCACGAATCGCACTAAGATAATTAATAGAACACCTTTTTTCTATCAGCAACAAAATAAAATGAAATGAAAAACCACCAAAGATCTAACCTTGATCATCCAAAAATTTCTTTAAAAAATTCACACGAAAAATATAAAAAACATTCCCATTTTAATGATATATATAACCAAAAAGGAGAAGGGAAACAACATTAACATCAAAGACAGTATTTTTCCTCCTTCCCATCAAGAAATATATCTTCAAACCTTGTTATCAAGCACCGCACGCCATGCTCACTCTGTTACAGTAAATATTGGAAAGAAGATAGAGTCGAAAGTCGTCAAGGATATTTCTCTCGAGTCCACTCCACTTTATCCTTTTAAACTCAAATTAATTAATATTTAACAATTAATTAATTTTTAGTTAATTATATCAATACCGTGTATATATATATATATGTATGTATGTATGTATATATACATGTATGTATGTATTCATGTATATATGTATTCATATATGTATGTATGTATATACATGTATGTATGTATGTATTCATGTATATATGTATTCCTGTTTTTTTTTAGAGTATTATCCCGTAAGACGGTCTCACGAATTTTTATCTATGAAACGGGGCAACCCTACCAATAAAAAATAATACTCTTAGCATAAAAAATAATATTTTTTCATGGATGATTCAAATAAGAGATATGTATCACAAAATACGACTCATGAAACCGTCTCACACAAGTTTATTTTTTAAAACTTTTCCCAATTGATAAAAAGATTTAAGAGAAAAACGAAATATTTTGAGTGTAATCTATGTTAACGTCATTAACTTTTAAACATGGAAGAAAAAGAATATAAACGATAATTTATAGTTTATCTATTTGAAACCATGGTAGATAATAATAAATAAATAATAAACTATATATGAAAGCAATTTCACCCAACCAACATGAACAATGACATAATTTCATTTAATTGCTTGTACCTTTCAGATCCTTTGTGAAATAAATCGGCAATTGCGCACTCAATCAAATCATCAAATCAAATATATAAAAGACTGATTAGTGATCATTTACTACTTTTTATCACATTTTTCTAAAGTTTCATTAACTGAAATATTCAAGTAATTTTTTAATATGTAATACATTCAAACCGTCATATAAATGAGATAGAATTAGGTTGGAGAAAATCTCAACCTATTTGGAGATGGGTCAAACGGATTGAATCTGCATCGGTTACGAGTGAGGGCGGTACTTGTCGAGGGTGCGGAATGGATGCCATAATATGATTTTATTTTAATATAAAATTGTGTTTTTAAGTTTTTTGAGATAAATATTCTTAAATTTTTTTTGATTTACTTTTAATGAATTTTAATAATAAATAACTTTGTAATCTTTTTTTAGCTTTTTCATATTTAATTTAACAAATTAATTTTATACATTATTAATTTCTTAAAGTAATGTTTATAGATATTAATTAAACTATTTGATTAAGATTTATTTTTATTTTCTTAGAATTTCAATTGTTTTTAAACATTTTTTATTAGTATTTTATCAATTTTTTTAAAAATAGACGGGCCGACCTACTTAACCCGCAACCTAGTTGCAGGTTGTGAGCTGGCCTGCCTCGTCACTCGTCAGTGCATTTTGACATGGTAAATGATCACAAATTCGAACTAAATTTATTAATTACTTGATAATTTATATCATAATTATCTCAAATTAAAATATGATGGAAGTTTTCCCTTGTTTTTATATTATTTTGGTTTTTATAATAAATTTTAAATGAGATCACATGATAATTAGATACAATGAAAATAGATTTGTGTTGATAAATTTACTAATGTATATTTCTTCTTAAATAACTAATTTTAAATTAAAAATGAATTTGATATTAAATAAAAAGAGGGCCATAACATCAAATTTGTTAGTATAAAAACATCAAGTTTAATAATATACATATGTAAATTATTATTGTTAAATTATAGGTTAATTACCAAAGTCAAAAAAAATAAAAAAAATCCAGTGGACCATTAAAGATTTTATTTATTTACTACCATTTGATTTCTGTCAATGTCAAGTACACGTAACTGAAAATTGCTCTTGTAATTAATATTAATATATTATATATATATATATATATATATATATATTATATAATAAATAAATAGATTAAAGTATTGACTTCAATGCAAGCTACTTGACAAGAAAATAGGCGAGACATCGGGAGTTTTTCTTCTTTTATCCTAATATTATTAAATAATATATGTCATTCATAATTTTTTTTGCAAGTTAACATATATATATATATATATATTAATTATCCAAAAATTAATATTTGACCACATTATCAGATGAGAAATACTCCAAATATAACATAGAATAATACAAGATTGTTGGCCTTAATCAGTTTACTTTTGTTTCTTGTTGGAACTGTTCCAAGTCTTCATTTTTCAGGATTCTTTTTTCATTAAAGTTCCATTTCGTTTGAGAGACGTCCAAGTTGATAGAGTAGAATAACACTTAGTTAAAAGTCAGGAGTTTGATTTCTTCTACTAATAATTTTTCGGACGAATTTGTCAAACAGAGTTTGTCCAGTATATCTTATCTAACTAACGTGTTCCGTAAGTTATTCAGTTATTGAATCAATCCGATAAAGGATTTTACCCGATGCACACCGAATGATAGCGACTGTGACTTCTCATATCATAAAAAAACAAGATTTATGTAATACAACTTGATAATCATCTTGATAAGTGAGTACCATGTATATATATTTGAAAATGTTCAAGACTTTCTATTTTTGGATTTTTTTCGTTCTGACTGAACAAATCGAGATCAATATATATTGCAGATAACTTTATATTAGAAAATCAAGATCAATATATGGCAGATAATTTAAAAGCCATCAAAACATTTACCCGTCGAAAAGATTTCTTTCGTTCTGACTGGGGAAAAAATCATCCACCGCACCGAAACAGGGCCGATCCTAACAATATTTGGGCCTGAGTCTAACATTTAAAAAGATACATCTGAATCATAATGTGTGTTCATATTTTTTTTAGTTCCATAGCAATATTTCAAATTTAATAAATACGTCAAAGACAATATAAAAAACTAAAAGAATAAAAATATCAAACATGTCCAAACGATCACTAAAAAAGAACTCGCCTAACAATTTTAGAGCTAAAAATACTAATCAAGTCTGTATAATCAAGTTGTTCAGTAATTTCTTTCTCAATCGATAACATAGCCAATCCATTCAATCTTTCTCGTGACATGGTTGATCAGAGAAAAGTTTTGATGAACTTTATCTTTGAGAAACTTCGCTATGCACTTGCTACTGTAACCGGGACAGTCAACAAGATTTTATAAGCAATATGAGGATTTGAAAGCCGGATAAGCATTACATCTACCAAAATTTCAGTCAAAAAGAGTAGATTATATATATCATATAAAGCTCCGAATAAAGTAAAAAACTACAATAAAAAATTAGAAGCCTGAACAAAGCAAATACAAGAAAATAGACTTACAGCTCCTCATAGGTCTTTCAATCAAACCTAGAAACGACACAATGACTGGAGTCGATTAAGACTTGTCTACATATGAATATTGGGGAAGATTGGGGGATAAATCGATAACAGACTAAGCAAGTTCCATTCAATAAATACTTGGTTTTGGGCTATCTAGTAACTAGTATTATATATAATAATTTTTTAAAAAAATTTTTGAGCACCAAAAAAAGATGAGTCTGGGTCACAGAACTCATTTGACTCTTAATAGGCACGGCCCTCACCGAAAGTATACGAACTTGAACCTCGTTTCCTAAGCTCTGTTGTTCCTCTTGTATTAGCTTTGCCGACTCAGCAGCAGAAGTGCTGCATTCATACAAATCAAGAATTTGTAGCGTAGGAATGTCTCCAATTTCGTAAGGGATTTCCTCCAAATCGAAGCAACAACTAAGACTCAAGTGTTGAAGTTTTGGAAAGTGTGTCTTGCTGGCGTTCCAGTGGACCAAATCGATCCTATCAAGAAGTAGAAACTTTAGCCGGAGAAATTCCCCGTCATTTGGTTCCCGTACAGGGCCTTTATAGGCATTATCTTTCAGTTTCAGCACTTCAAGATTAGGCAAAGAACCCACTATTGTAATTTTATCCCACGACATTCTGCAACCACTTAGAGTTAGCTTTCTGAGTTTGAATGGGAACAAAAAGCTCACCTGCGAATGATCCACATTGTAAAAGATGAAGCATTTCAAAGACTCAAGCTTGTATGCATAAACAAGATTGTTGAAATTGGTATGATCTTCAGAAGAACAATGAACTCCAAATTTTTTCAGATTTTGTAAACTCTGAATGACCTCCTTAGTGCAACTAAAATCTTTTACAACTGAAAGTGTGGATAAGTACTGAAGACCGAAAGAATTAAACAGAGTGTGTGTTAACCTTGAAGGGTGAGGTAAGAAATCTACATTTAACAAAAGATGTCTCAGCTGAGGCAATTTCCAAATTTCTCAAGGCAGACGAGAAGATTTTGCTGAAAAAAAAAATCAAGGTCTGTAGATTTCGAAGGTTGGGTACTGTTACAGGAAGCACGCCCCTGCCCTTATAAATGAAAGCAAGGTACCTTAAGTTAACCAGTAGAAATATCTCAGAAGGAATCTCTCGAAACACCACTGACAGTGCATCCAACACTATTAGAAGTTTTAATCTTCCTAAAAAGTATAATTTTCTATCACTTGAATAATTTGGCTCGAAATATAAAAGTGAACGGATGGAGTTTATGCTCACTTATAAAACTTGAACCTAAATGAGATTTATGGATGCTAATTCGATGGCTAGACTTTCTACCTTCTGACAAAAGACGAACATGGCGACCTATCACTAGAAGGAAACTCTCCTCCTCAGCTTTTTTAACACACAAGTCCCTCAGAAGATCATGGATGCTACATGTTTTTATCAGTCCATGATGATTTCTCTGACAAGCCACGACAAGATTTCTGTCAACTAGATCATTTAAGACTCCTCTGCCACCTCTTCTAAGTTTTTAGAACTGACAGGTTTCAAAAATCCTTCAGCGAGCCAAAGCATGACAAGTTGAGAGACGAATATCTCCTGATCTTCGGGGAAGACTCCCATGTAAAGATAACAAGACTTCAGATGGTCAGGCAAGTAGCTGTCTGTAACTCAAAGATAAAATACCCATCAATGGATCATCATTTCCAATTACCAAAGACTTCACATTTCTTGCAATGTACTCCCAATAATCGAGTCCTCCTGCCTTTGGAGAGAAGACCACCGATCACGGCTACTGCGAGCGGAAGCCCTTTGGAATTCTTTGAAATATCCTTCCCAATTTTCTCAAATTTAGAAGAGCAACTTTCTTCCCCAAAACACTGTAGCACGGAGTAAATTCCAACTTTCTTCCAAAGTAAGAGGACTCATGTGATGAATAGAGCTAAAAGAATTGGCATGAATGGCCACCTCTGATAGCCGTGTAGTCAGAATGATCCGACTACCGTTGTTGTCATCTGAAAAAACCCGTCTAATATCTAAGCCGATCCTAAATTCGCAAAAGATTTTCATTGCATTCCGCCACAAGAATATCTCTACTTGAAACGATTCTTGATGGACAAGTGTTAAATGTCCCACATCGGTTAGATAATTAATTTTTGAGTGACATATATTGGCTTGGACAATCCTCCTCCCTTGAGTTAGCTTTTGGGGCCGTTCCTAATCTCGGACTCAGATTTCACCATGAATTCGAATTCGTGTAATCTCTATAACAGAGTTAAAAAGGGTGTTTTGGTATGTGTTATATTTTTTTTTTAAATTTCAACAAATATTTTTGTTTTTTATTTTTTTTTAATTACAACGATTCAAATAACATTTTAGTCCATCGATAATTTGTTAAATTTCATTTTAATCCTTCGATCATTATAAAATAAAACTGTAGAGATGCGTGTGCACAATAGCTAGTATTCAATTAACATGGAGAACTTTTATATTTTTCCACAATTCCTTTGACAGTGGACAATTTTGACATTCCACTTGGAAATACCAAATTCAATTATTTTCTACACCTTTATTAAGTACAAAAGACGAGTTTACTAATCTTTTTATTGAGATGTATCAATTTGATTCATAATTAAAATGAACATAATATTTTTTCATAATCTGAATAGATATTTATATCACAAAATTGATCTGTGAAGCTATGTTACATAAGTTTTTGTGTATATATAATATTGTGCAATCACTTGATTTGGATAAATTCTTTATTATGTGCAAGTATTAAATAGATATGTCTTTTAATAAAGCTAAAGCTCAATTATTACTAATTTTTTTAATTAAATAAAATGTGTACTTTTCTTTTAAAGTTTTAGCCATGGAGCTAGAATTCTTTTGGCAATTTGCTGGTTGCTTACAGTTACACCTGCTGGAGATCTATGGCTCATGCTGCTCTATCTTCGCTCATGCAAACACTTGAAGAAATCCATCATCCGCACCCAAGTGTTACTTCTCTGAAGGAAAGGGTTGGCCAGTTGTTAGATTTTCTGGAAAATTCTTCAGAAAAGAGAAGCTCAACAATCACAGACTTGGGACGACAAATCACAGATGCCGCTTATGGAGCAGAAGATGTCATTGAATCCTTTTTTTCAAAACAAATCCTTCCAAAATCAAGCACTTTTTCCTGGAGGAAGAAGCTTTGTGCTGAATTTCAAAATGTCATCCATCATATAAGTGAAATGAAGCTCATTCACAAGACAATACACGAATTTGAGTTCATTTTGGAGTCTGTCTCGAAGATCAAAGATGGTAAAGTTGTTGAAGACCTGGAACCAACTAAGAACTTTTTCGCTGCAGCCTCATCAAAATTTTCTTCGAGAAAGAAGACATCTATTGTGGGATCCAATGAAGATTTTATACAGATCAAGGATCGGCTGACCGGATCATCTTCTAAACTCGAAACCATTTCCATTGTTGGGATGGGAGGCATTGGTAAGACAACTCTCGCTAGAAATCTCTACGATGACTCACTTATTGAATATCATTTTGACACTCGTGCATGGGTGACTGTATCTCAAGATTATAGCGTGCAAGAAATTTTTAGAGACCTTCTTAAATCTAGTGGATCTGTCAAAGATGAGTTCCGTAATGAAAGTATAGGTAAATTAGGTGAGAATTTGTACAAAAGTTTGAAGGGTAGAAGATACCTTATTGTGATGGATGATGTGTGGGATACCAAGGTGTGGGATGATGTCAAAAGGTTTTTTCCAGATGAATACAACGGTAGCCGTATCGTCTTGACTTCCCGGTTATCAGAGGTGGCTCTTTATGAAAATTCTATTAGCTACGTTCATCATATGAATCTCCTTGGTTTGGAAGAAAGTTGGAATCTGCTGTGCATTAAGGTTTTTGGGGAAGAATCTCCCCCTTATGAACTTGAGGGAATTGGGAAGAAAATTGCATGGAATTGCAAAGGACTTCCACTTGCAATTGTGGTGATTGGTGGTCTCCTCTCCAAAGGCAGCAGCAAGACACGAGAATATTGGGAAATTATAGCGGAAAACGTAACTTCAACAACATCAGGAACCGATTACAAAATCATGGAGATTCTATCTTCGAGTTATGACCACTTGCCTCATCATTTGAAGTCGTGTTTTCTTTACATGGGAGCCTTCCCCGAAGATCAAGAGATATTCCTCTCCCAGCTAATCATGCTCTGGGTTGCTGAAGGATTTCTAAAACCACTTAGTCCTAAAAGCTCAGAAGAGGTGGCAGAGGAGTACTTGAATGATCTGATTGACAGGAGTCTCGTTATGGTTGGCCGGAGAAACCATCTTGGAAAAATAAAAACTTGCAGAATCCATGATCTTTTGAGGGACTTGTGTGTCAAAAAAGCCATGGAGGAGAAGTTTCTTCAGGTTCGTGCTTCTTCAGATGGTAGAAATAGTAATCGGCGTGTTAGTGTCCAGCGAACTCATATATGTTCCTGTCCTAGTATTCATGAATTAACCATCCGTTCTCTATTATATTTCACCTCGAATTTCTCAAGTGGTTGCTTGGTATCGTCATTTATCGCGAGTTTCAGACTTCTCAAGGTGTTGGATGCACTACCAGTGCTGTTTTATGAGTTCCCTTTTGAAATATTCAAGCTTGTTAACTTAAGATACCTTGCTTTCGCCTACATGGGCAAGGGCAAGCTTCCTTCCTCAATATCTAATCTTCAAAATCTGCAAACTTTAATTTTTCGTTCCAAACGGTATTTCTATCTACCTTCAGACATCTTGAAAATGCCTCGACTGAGACATCTTATATTGTTTAGTGGGGGTTCCTTACTTTGCTGGCCTTCTGGCTTACAGCATAACAGGATCGATTCTTTCAGTCTACAAGACCTCATTACACTTTCCCGAGTTGAAAATTTCAAATGTACGAAAGAGGTAATTCAGATTATGCCGAATCTAAAAAGATTGGGAGTTCATTACATTTTGTATAATCGAACCAAATGGTCTTCCTATGGATTCAGCAACTTTGTCTACCTAGAAAAACTCGAGACTTTGAAATGTTTCTTCTTTATCCAGCTTCCGAGTAGGTTTCCCAGACAAGTAAACTTTGTTTTTCCACTTCAACTCAGGAAGTTAACTTTGAGGGGTTGCAGAATATCTTGGAATAGAATGACGATGGTAGGCTCTTTGCCTAATCTTGAAGTGTTGAAATTGAAACACTACTCCTTTGAAGGGCCGGTGTGGGAACCAAATGATGACGAATTCGTCAGTCTAAAATATCTGCAACTCGAGGAGCTCGACTTGGTCCAGTGGAAAGCCAATGACACACACTTTCCCAGTCTGCAGCACTTGAGTCTTAGATACTGCATGAAGTTGAAGGAGATCCCTTTTGATATCGGAGAGACTCCAACGCTTCAAAAGATCGACGTCTATGGTTGTAGCCGTTCCGCTGAAATGTCGGCAATCCTAATACAAGAGGAACAACAGAGCCTAGGAAACGAAGGGCTTCAAGTTCGGTTGGATTCGGTTCATGATGCTGTTTTGAATTCCCTTCGACAGGTAAAGGTTCTTGATTATTTTAACAAGTAAAGATATAATCTTTTGGAAAGCATAGTTTTGGAGCTCTAGAGTGCATTAAAGAGTGTTGAATATCTATATTTCTCTCTATTTGCAGGCAACCATGAATGGTCGCAGGAACAAGCATGTCTGGTGGTAATTGTTTGGACTCTAACCTGGCAGTGATCATATCCATAAATTCAAACATCAGTATATAATTTGTCAAGTCTTAAAATAGTTTCATAAAATATTTTTCCTGACATTCAGAGACTTCCTCAAATGTTTGTGAAGGTATGAGGTAACTATTCTTCATTGTTTTAAAATTTTATCGAATCAAATTGGCATATGAAGGGAAATATAATTTCCCTAATATTATCTTTTCTTTGTTGATTTGATTGAGTATAACATATAATTATGGTTTTGCCTTTCTAGATAATTATGTTAAGATTTTATTGTGATATAATATCATGTGGAATATTGAGTTTTACCTTTCTAGATATTATTTTTATGATAAAGATTTGCTAGATATTATATTTATGATAAAGATCTTAGAGATATGGTATCAATATTTAAAAGGAGTTTAATTTCTAATTAAACTCTCACTTTCCTTGTGAAATAGGTTTCCTTGAAGAATAAAAGTCTACATCTATAAATAAGAGATCAAAGACATTGTTGAAGCTCGCTCTCTTACTCTCTCTTCTCTCTTTCTTGTGCACAAGCCTTCTCGATTATTCATACACGCACTTTGGAGAGAGCTCTTGGATTGAGGATTCACGCATACTTTTAAGAGAGAGCTTTTTCGATTTATATGGTTTTCACTCTTCGCTTGGAGGTTTTCATGAATGCATAACTTATGCACTTTTGCACGTTCAGAATTTCAGAGAAAACTTTATTCAAGAGACGTTGCTGTTTTGAAGAGTGCTGGTTTACGTGTTGCCCTGAATGCTGCCAACATCTACAGACAACATCCGTAACGATGTTGGCTGAAGATCGTGTTTAGCTGCTCGTGTTTTTAGGGATCTCGTTTTTGCTTTCTTATTCATGTTTTAATATTGTTGGTTGTTTTTAGAAAGCTTTATTTTCTCAAAGTGTTGAGGAAATTGATTTTTGTAAAAATCACTAGTGATAGATTTTTGTGAACGGTTAAGTTTTCTAGTGATTAATTTTTGCCATAAGGCACCGCACAAGTATTTATATTTGTGCATATTTAATCTTGTCCATCTATTTGTTTCAAGTCAGTTTGTGTTATCTATTTTCCGCTGCGTATAGATGTTGTCCGAGATGTTGTAACATCTGGCACAACATTTAATTCTGATAAATAACGAATTTACTGTTTTACATCATATTCTGATATTTTTATTATTTTCGATATCTGTCGGACAAAATAATCCTAACAGCATCAAATTTTTCAAAGCTAGCTCATTAATGATTACCTTATACAAAAATTTATATACTAATAGGTTATTAATACAAATTTAGTTATCAGCCACTTCTCAGTTTAAACCTTTAATGGGATGACAAGTCTGGTACACCAATTTTCACAAACAAAAGTAGAGTGAAAAATAACAAAACCAATCAAATTAAACAGAACGTGGGAAAAAATTAATAACATAAGGAGTGAGAAATTTCGATTAAATCGAAATAACCCATTTAACCTGATTAATTTAAAAAAATAATGTTAATCAGATAAATCGAATTGAGTAACCAGATTTTTATTTATCAATTTTTTTCAATTAATTTAACCGTAAGCATAATGTATTAATGTATTCATATAATATAATAGATAACACAAAATTGTATAAATTTAAGTTTATGTTTCAGAAGAGACATTGAAAGAAAGGCAATTTTTATTTGTCTCTCAAATACGACCATAAGATTAAACAAATTTAATCCAGAAAGAGCAAGCAATTAGAGGATCATAAGATTGATGGGTTTCCCTTACATAGTTACATTTGTTAGAAAACATGAGACCAGCAGTTTAAGAATGTTTCCAAACTGCGGATAGAGCTCAATTGAAGACATCGTTTTATAAATTACAAATAATATTTGGATCTTGATATTGGGTACCTCAACTTCATATAAGAGTAATGCGTTTGCGGATGGGAACACCAAATGCACGTCGAAGGGAAAGAAATTAAAATGAAAATAGTGTATTCCTATTACAGATACGATTGAAATTGTACCACCTTCTGAAGGACGGTTTTGTCTTAAAATGTTCGATATTTCACACTAACCTTAAGGCTGTCGTTTCCTAAGCTCCGTTGTTCCTCTTCTATTAGCTTTGCTGACTTGACAAGGGAGTCGCTACAACAGCGCAGCTCAAGAATCTGAAGAGTTGTAATGTCTCCAATGGCAGAAGGGATCTCGGCCAGTTTGAAGCAAAAGAAAACATTCAGCTGCCGAAGGTTGGGGAAGTGTGTTTCATTGGCCTTCCAGTGTCTCAAATGGATGTCATCAAGAAGCAAATATTTAAGCCGGAGAAATTCCCCTTCCTCTGGTTCCCACACTCGGCCTTCGAAGGCGGATTTTTTAAGTTTCAGAACTTCAAGACTAGGCAAAGAACCCACCATCGTCATCTTGCTCCAAGGAATCCGACAACCACCGCTCAAAGTTAGCTTCTTGAGTGTTGATGGGAAAGAAAAGTTCAATGGTAAATCTTTCCAATGTCCACTGTCATCTAATGACAATGTCAATGTCTCAAGACTGTGTAGGTAGACGAAACTGTTGAAGTCCTTGGGCGACCATCTTTTCCGCTTGCCAAAAACATAGGAAATCCTCAGTTTCTTGAGATGTGGCATGATCTGAAAGACCTCCTTTCTGCATTTGAAGTTTTGTACTCCAGAAAGTGTCTGCAGGTGTGCCATATCAAAAGAATATTCCCTGTCAAGTCGTTCGCGGGAAGGGTGAGGGAGTAAACCTCTCTTGAAAGACAGATGCCTCAGTTGTGGCATTTCCCAGATCTCAGAAGGTAGACACCAAACTCCAAAGTTGAAATCATACACCCCTTTGCTTAAAATTAAAGTCTGCAGATTTTTAAGTTTGACTATTGCTGCAGGAAGTTGGAGTTTGAATATGTGACTTGAAATCAATAAACCAAGGTATCTTAAGTTAACCAATTCAACCATCTCAATCGGAAACCCATGAAACTTTATTGTAAGTGCATCCAACACTTTTAGGAGTCTAAATCTCGCAAAAGATAATGACAAGTTCCCCGAGTCATTCTCGGCAAAACATAGAAAAGAACGAACTCGAGATTCGTGCATGCCCACACGCAAAATATGTGAATGAATGCTAACGCGATACTCGCTATATCCGACTTCAGGAAGATTACGAGCGTTGCGATTCAGAACAAGAAGAAACCTCTCCTCCTTGGCTTTTTTGACGCACAAGTCCCGCAAGATGTCATGCATGATGCATGTTTTTATTTTGCCGCGATGGCCGCGCTTGCCAACCATAACGAGACTCCTGTCCACAAGATCTTGTAAACAGTCTTCTGCCACCTCTTCCAAACTCTTGGAATATAATGGCTTTAAGAATCCTTCAGCAACCCACAGCTTGATGAGTCGAGAGATCGAGATGTCGCGATCTTCGGGGAAGACTCCCATGTAAAGGAAACACGCTTTTAAATGATGAGGCAAGTGGTTGTAACTCAAAGATAGAATCTCCATTAATCTATCATCATTTCCAGTTACACCTAACTTCATATTTTTTGCAATATACTCCCAATAATCTCGAGTCCTGCGTTTGGAGAGGACACCGCCAATCGTGACTAGTGCAAGTGGAAGCCCTTTACAATTTTTCGCAATATCCATCCCAATTTTCTCCAACTCAGAAGGGCAACATTCTTCTCCAAAGACCTTAGCACTCAGCAGATTCCAACTCTCTTCCAAACCGAGAAGATTCATATCATGAATATAGCTAAAAGATTCGGAAGAAAAGGCCACCTCCGATAACCGAGTAGTCAATATAATCCGACTGCCGTTGTCGTCATCTGGAAATAACCTTTTCATATAATCCCAGAGCTTGGTATCCCAAACATCATCCATCACAATCAGATACCTTCTGCCCTTCAAACTTTTGTACACAATCTCTGCTGATTCTTCAATACTGATCACTTCATCGTGTGATTCAAGTTTGACAAGTACAATGGAGTTCCAAAGATCCTTCACTACGCCTTGCCAGTGGTAATCTTGAGATACGGTCACCCATGCGCGAATGTCGAAGTGAAAATCAACAAGTGCGTCTTCATAAAGATTTCTACCAAGAGTAGTCTTTCCGATACCCCCCATCCCCACGAGTGAAATGATGTCCCGACTAGACGATGATCCAGTCAGCCAATCCTTGATTTTCAATAAATCTTCATTCAATCCCACAGTAGCACTCTGTCCACAGGAAGTAGTTCTTGATAGGCGAGCACCAGTACTTAAAGATTCAGCAACCGGAGGCAGGAGTTCTATCATTTTACCCTTCTTAATCTTGAAGAAAGATTCCAAGATAAACTCAAACTCCTCTACACTCTTCCGTAGGTGCTTGATTTCCAACTCCAAATCATGATTCAAGACCTCTCTTTGACGGAAGGCCGGAATCGCGTTTTGAATCGTAGAGCAGAGCATCTCCCAAAAAGAAGTGCTCGACTTTGGAAGTGCCTCTTTTGCCAAATGGGATTCAATGATATCTTCCGCCTCGTATGCTGCATCTCTGATTTGGCCTTCTAAATCAGTGATTGCTATGGTACAGTTTTCGGAAGAATCTTCAAGAAAATCCAGCAAGTAACAGACCTTTTCCTTCAGAGATGAAATCTGTGGACAAGGATGAAGGATTTTGTCAAGTGTTTGCGTGAGTAAAACCAAAGCAGAATAGGCCATCTCAATTCAGCTCCTCACACACATACACAGTGATTTTGAATCACACTGCAGTCAATTGAGTCAAATATTTTCTTCCCCAGATGCATCCCACACATTTCAATGAAAGTTTACCAACTTTGGATTCTTAAAGGAAAAATATAATGAAATGTGTTATTCTTTTATGAGCAACTTGAGAATTTTAGACACTTTTTTTTTTTTACTTTCAAAATACTGGTTTTTTCAATAGTTGTTTTTTTAGGGGTTATACGATTCATTCGAAAAAAATCTAGATAAAAGATAAATAAATATTTTAGTATATTTTTTCTCTCATAAGAATGAGGTGAGATATGATAATTATAGACGAACAAATTTACTAAAACAGTTTTGTATAATATTTTTTATTAAATAAAATTAGAGAACTTTGTAATTTGAGAGTTATTTTTTGGAACCTCAAAAATCAAATTTATGTGTGTGCTTATTCCATAAAATTAAGGGTATTCAAACTTCGGAAAAAATCGAAAAAATCGAAAATCCAAACCGAAAAACCGAACACTGAACGAACATAACACCGAATTTTATAATTCGAATATAAATGTCAAAACTGAACCGAGCGAAAAGACCGAAATTTCATTAAATTAATAAGCTTATTTTTATTATATGTTTTTTGAAATCATATGAGTGAATGATGAAATATTTTAAATAATATTTATTTGATTATTGTTTATGTAATTCATTTAGCCTTTATATGTAAATGTTTTACTAAAAAATCATGTAAAAAAATAATATATTATATTTTACAATATATTTATCTTATTAATTTAAATAATTGTATCAAAACCGAAATAATCGAATTAAAATGAACCATTTTCGTAGAAAATCGAACATAAGAAAAATAGTTGGAATATAAGATTATATATTTATAAAACTTTAAACCGAAATAAAAATCGATAACCGAATACATAAAACTACAATCTGATGGGCCCAGTTGACCAAATCGAAGGTAAGCCCAGACCACTAGTGATACATATAGGCCCACTTGTTAATCTCCATAAATTGACAGGTTTTATTATATTGGTGGACAGGGTAATCGTCCAATAATAGCAAGGGTTACGATGGTACCACGTGGACGGTCAGATTCGCCCCAAATGAGATTAGGCCACATTGTTAGGTCAATATGATTAAGTAGCGTCGAATATCGGGTTTCGCGTACACACATACAATCTCTCTCTCTCTAGAATTTCTTTTCTCTGGGAGTCTCTCTCTTATTTCTCTCTAAAGAAAGTTCTCTGTTTTATCTCGGATACGTATATCTGTGATGGAGATCGAACGCGTTACGGAGTTTCCGATGCATCAAAGGCCGAGGAAGAGGCCGCGGTTGGGCTGGGATGTTGCTCCTCAACAGCCGGAGGTATTTTTAGACCTATTCTTCAGATTCCGTGGTTTGTCGATTTTTTCTTGGGACTTTTATGGATTTGATGGAAAATTAGGATTTTAATCGAATCGGGTGGAAAGTTATCACCTGTATGCGCTTGATTGTGCACGGGGGATGATTTTTAATATGAATCTTTTCTTTTGGTCGAGGCCTGTTTGTGTTTTTTTCTCTCGAGATATGGGTGATTCTTATTTTGGTGGATAAATTGCTCGTATATATGTAGAAATAGATTTTTTTTCTTGATAGAGATTATGCATGAATTATCTGTTTATCTATATTTTATCAAAATTTTACTCATCATATAACTACAAGTACTTAGGGTTCTACATTAATTTTATGCTTGGATTTTTTATGCATAATTTTTTATGCCTTAAATGCGCGTCCTGTGATTTTTTTTGGTGAAGTTCAGTCTTAGTTTGATATATTATGATGGAAGGGAAACAAAATATTTGTTTGGAACTCACTCTGATATAGTGTTAGATGGTTACTTTTTTTTTAAAATCTTGTTAAGGAGTTTTTGATGGATATCTTTGAGTTCAACTAGTTTAATTTGAGTCGGTAGCTTGATATTGATTGGCATACAAAGTGTTTTATTTGAGCTGAGTTATTTTATGAAAAAGCATTATACTAAGCTTCTCAGTTGATGCAACCTATGAATGAAGTGTGTATCGGTTGGTCTGGAATGTGTTTTCGAGGAGGTAAACAAAATTCTTAATATGTGATATTGAAGAAAAAAACATGAACGGATGTGTGTGTAGGCTCAGCTAGGATTGTTTTGTGGACAAGAGGTTGGGAATTTGACGAGCTATGCACCTTCAAGAACGCTTTCAGATCATCCTAGTTCTCTCTTTCTTAAGGACTTGGCCCGAAATGTTTCTCCCCCTTTACGAGCAGATGACGAAGATGGCCACTATATGTTTGAGCGTGGAGAAAATTTAACTTCTCGCTGTAACTATCTTCTTCCATCATCAGATCATATTAAATTGTTGCTGGCTCCGTCTTCTATGTACCATGCATGTAATTTATTGCTTCAGTTTGTTAGAAATAACATGAAATGATAGTACAGTTTAATTTTTGACGACATGTATCTTCCCTATGTAGGACCAGGGGCTTAATTAACTTGTGTATTCAATGCTTAAAAATTTAATTTTGGATTTATGGACACATTTTATCTGCTTTAAATGTTTTAATCTTAATAGTTACTATTTCAGTAGTACTTAATTTGTATTTATATTTCTAATTTGCAGATAAGATCCAAAGTAAGATGGGTGAAGGTATGTTGCCTTATCGGTGATCTTATTTCTCTGCTCTATTATTGTTTATGCATTTGCATGATAAATGGAATTCTTCCTACCAGGAACATTTGGTCAGGTTTTGGAGTGCTGGGATAGGGAAAGGAAAGAAATGGTTGCCATTAAAGTTATTCGTGGTGTTAAGAAGTACCGCGATGCAGCTATGATTGAGATAGACATGCTGCAACAACTTTGTAGACATGATGAAGGTGCTGAACGGTGAGTTTCTAATTCAGCTTGTTGGCAAAAGTTGGGGCATTTGTAAATAATTAGTTGTTGAACCAGTTTATTTCTTGCAGTTGTGTCCGAATATGGAACTGGTTTGACTATCGTAACCATATATGTATCGTAAGTATATGGTTGATTTAGTGGATTAAATTTCCCCTGCTTGATGAATTATAGGGATTAAGATTTGTGGATGGACTTAAATGGTCTTAACAGGTCTTTGAGAAGCTTGGACCTAGCTTATACGATTTTCTTCGCAAAAACAGTTACCGCTCATTTCCAATTGATCTTGTCCGTGAGATTGGCAGACAACTGTTGGAATGTGTAGCATGTGTGTAAATAGTTTCTCTTCGTCGTTAATATTTTCAATTGGATTTTTGTCAGTAAATGTTACGATTTTATGAAATATAATTTTATCCCATTAAATGAATACATATTTTGTCAGATATCTGATCTTTTTACTTGAGGTGGAACGTGGTGCAATAGCTTCATGGTTCATTATTCCGGTGTTTTGCATTATTTTGATTTTTGGGTTGTTGAATCTCAGTTATGCACGATCTACGCATGATCCACACAGATTTGAAGCCTGAGAATATTCTACTAGTCTCACCTGAGTACGTCAAAGTTCCGGAGTACAAGGTAGTTTGTTATCTCATATTTCATTTTGTTGGGTCTTTAGGATGATTGGTCATGTGCTTGGTTTTTAGTCTGCAATACTCTGTACTTCTGTTACTTCCTGCCTGTGTTGTTTAGTTTGTCTTGGTCTTTATATTCTGTGTTAAAGTTGTCTGCTTACTAGATTGTTGTTTTTTGTTTCTGTCCAGGATTCGTCGAGGTCCCAAAGTGGGTCCTACTACAAGAGAATTCCCAAGTCAAGTGCCATAAAGGTCATTGATTTTGGTAGCACAACTTATGACATACAGGGTCAATCGTACATTGTATCAACCCGACATTACAGAGCTCCAGAAGTCATTTTAGGTACGGTTAAGTAATTAATGATATATTGTTTGTATTTACTGATACGGTAAAATTATTTTGCCTGTGTGATTACACTTTGTATCGACTTTTCTGAGCAGGACTTGGGTGGAGTTATCCTTGTGACATATGGAGCGTTGGTTGTATTTTAGTGGAACTTTGCACGGTATGTCAATTAAAAGTCTTCTATTCTAGGTTTTGTGGACATTTGACTGATCGTCTTTATTTGTCTAACTGACTTAATAATTGATTTGCTTGTGTCTTTCTTTGTCTAACTGACTTAATAATTGATTTGCTTGTGATTGTCTTTCTTTGTATAACTGACTTAGTAATTGATTTGCTTGTCTTAACAGGGTGAAGCATTATTCCAAACACACGAGAACTTGGAACACCTCGCCATGATGGAGAGAGTCCTTGGACCCTTACCTCACCACATGTTGAAGAGAGCTGTGTAAGCTAGGGTTCTTGTGTGGCAACACAAATGAACAGATATTCAAGTAATTCTAAGTTGTGGTGCATTTTTATGCTTACAGTGGACATGCTGAGAAGTACGTTAGAAGGGGCAGGTTGGACTGGCCCGAGGGAGCAACATCTAGAGATAGTATTAAAACTGTTTCGAAGCTGCCTCGGCTTCCAAACTTGATTATGCATCATGTAGACCATTCAGCTGGAGATCTCATTAAATTACTGCAAGGGCTTCTGAGATACGACCCTTCGGACAGAATGTCAGCTCGGGAAGCCCTCGGGCACCCCTTTTTCAAGGAATCGTCTAGAACAGTCTTGATTTGATACCACATTTTGATGCCAGGGAAGAGGATGCAGTGCCATTTTTGACTCGCTACTAATATTATATGCTTTTGAAACCCCATTTTTACCTTTGGTCTGTACATGTGTTTATTTCGATTGTCTTCAGCCAACAAAACGGCATCACGAAATCAAAATGCGAGTTTGTTGTGTTATAAATAAAGGGATGCTCAAGGGTTCCCGTGACGGCAGTTAATTATTTTAAAATATTCTGAAATAAAATAATTTAACTCTACACAAATCAACAAATATATAACGAGTGTTCTCGAGTTCAAAGACCTCGACTTTTTACCTCAGAGAGTCACAAAGGAAATGGATGGACCCGTCTTTCACTGCTTTGAATAAAACCGGTTGGCTCTTACTAATCTATAAGCTATTTGATTCGTTGATCATTGAACAAAATAGAAAGAAATATAAAGTAGTTCCGTAGCAAAGACTCTTACCATCTTTAATACTACTGGCGTGGAATCCATGGACATGAGTTGATAGCTTCAAAATGGCCTTTACATCTTTTAAAATGGGCACGCATAAAAAGCATTCACTAACGAAATATTTACAAACTAATTAATAATTATGTTTCGAAAAAATCAATTAAAATGAGGGTGGGCATTTTTTTTTTTGTTGATCAATTGGGGTGGACCATTTGTATTTTTATTTTTTAAAATGAAATTATGTGGGTGGGCTATTATGGTTCAACATCGATGTTATTATTTTTCCTCTCGAAAAAAATTATATCATAAAAACATAAATTCAATTTTTTTTTTTTAACAAAAGTTGCCTTTCTTAGACTTTAGTAATTAGAAAATATTGTGTTCAATCCGTTGATGCAGATGGCAGGCAACAATTTCTTCCCATTGACAAAAAAGAAGAAGAGGTAGTCAAATCGATTTTGGCCACTTGGGCTTGCTCACTTTGGAGAAATTGGGCAGCTTTTTGCCTATTTGGCAGCTATTACTTCTGACGAATTTTGTCATTTTTCTTAAAAACAAGAAATCATGTTTTATTTCTAATTTTGAATTTATTTATGAAAGTTTATATCAATATTTCAAACATTTACGTTGAAAAAAATAATATTTTATTTATAATCATCAATTTATTTACGAAAAATCTACATGATATTTCAAACATTTACCATGTTTTATGTTTGAAAAAAAACATGTCATATTTATATACAACTATATTTGAGTTACATCAATACTCTTCGAAAACATTTTCTTCATGATAATAATATATAATAATTTGTGAATTTGTTTTATTTTTCTCAATCTTGAATGTGGAAATTTTATAAAGTTAGAGATATTTTTTTCTTACATCTTCGTGAATCGATAAGAGGGTGTCGCTTTTTAATTACGATTTTCATAGCAATAACTTCCAAATCTAATTCATTTATTTTAGGATTTTCCGAAAAAAAAAGACTAACATTTTGAACAAAATTCAATTACTTGATGAGTAGGTCTCTTGTGATACAGTCTCACAAATCTTTATCTGTGAGACTGATCAACTCTACCATATTCACAATAAAAAGTAATATTCTTAGCATAAAAGTAATATTAATAAGATATCTGTCTCATAAAATACGACTCGTGAGACCATCTCACACAAATTTTTGTCTTACTTGATTGTTTTTAAACGCGTAAAAACATAAAAGTGGTTCTTTGTGCCATAAAACTTATGTATTAATTAATTCTTTTCAATAAATAAAGAATCATTTATAATATTTAAATTTCGTGGTTAATAATAAATATGTCACAAACTTGTGGAGGATTCTTAATATAGTAATAACAATTTTTATATTAAGTATAGAATAACATAATTAAGAATAATTGTGGAAATATAACATATAAATGCATAAAAAATAAAATTTTATTTTCCCCTCAATTTTTGGGTCGTGAAAAGGTGGCTAATTTCCACCTTGTATTAATCCAAAGGCCCTCCTTCATTTCCTGCACAACATATATCCATTTTGCCACCGCCAGTCTCCGCCATTCAAGCCCCTGACCCTCCGCCTCTCAGCGGCAGCTGTCTTCCTCTCTCTCTCTCACACACCTCGAACAAACACATATTTTCTTCATCGTGTCTGCGCTTCTGATTCATGCACACAAATTAACTCGCAGAAGATGGACTCAACAACCACACTGTCCGCCGTTAGAGCTGCATCTTCTCGTTCTTTTGCAGTTCTAAAAACCCTAAATTCGGCCACCTATCCAATCCAAAACCCGCGCACCCTGTGATCAGATGCTTCCATTCGCAAAACCCATGTCGTAATTCTGTGTATCCGCTCAAAACTACATCGAGAACGCCTTTTCATTGCTCAGCCGTCACCTCACAAGCCTCCGGAAGCGGTAATCTGACGAGTACTTCCACCGCTGCTGACGCTAAGCTGCGTGTCCTTATCGAAGAACTTCAATCACTGACCGAACCGGTAGACCGTGTCAAGAGATTGCTGCACTATGCCGAGCTCCTCCCTTTTTTCGAAGACTCGTTAAAAACTACGGAAAACCGCGTGCCAGGATGCACCGCACGGGTGTGGATCCATGTAGAACTAGACAGTGAGAATAGGTTGAGTTTTTTGGCGGACAGTGATTCGGAGATAACAAAAGGGTATTGTGCCTGTCTGGTTTGGATTCTTGATGGAGCAACAGCGGAGGAGATTTTGGCAGTAAAGACAGAGGATTTAGGGCCGTTGAATGTTGTTGGATTAAATGGGAAAGGAAGGGGTTATTCTGGCAGCAGAGCGAATACTTGGCACAATGTCTTGATGAGCATACAAAAGAGGACTAAGGCTTTGGTGGCCAAGCGCGAGGGAAGGTTGCAAGGCGAGCCGTTTCCATCGTTGATTGTGAGTGCTGATGGTATACTAGCTAAGGGAAGCTATGCTGAAGCTCAGGTGAAATTTTGATTTCAGTGTTTGTTACATGGTTGATTAGTTTTTATACTTGTTTTTGGTGTTTTCTCTGGAGAGTGTTTTTCGTGAACACGTGTTTCATTATGGATTTTTTCCTTAAGAAATATTGCATGTAATCAGTCAAAGTTCCATATTATGACCCATTTTAATAATAAGCAAACAATTTGGCACACCTATCTTTCGGGGCTTTGGAGGTTATGGTTGATAAAAATTTCTCTCTTTTGTTTTGATTCAACTGTATGCATCAGAAGTTGATCAGGAAATTAGATTGTTCCTTTTTATTATCTTTTTCAGGGATATGAGATGTTTGTATTATTATTTAGTTTCTAATCATGCTAAGTGTGTTCTAGATTCAGATGAAAATTGTAAGTTAACACATTATATTCCAGAAACATCATCTGAATGTCTCTTTTTTCAATAACTTGTAAAATTTGGGTTATGACTAGTGTGCTTGTGAGGTTGGTAAATAATGAGTAACGTCCAAATATTGAAAGCCATAGTTTCAATATCATACATGTATCTCAGGCGAGATTTCTGTCCCCTGATGAGGTAAAAATTCAAGAACTTGTGAATTTGCTGGAGGAGAAAAAAATTGGGGTGGTCGCGCATTTTTACATGGACCCTGAGGTCCAAGGCATTTTAACTGCTGCACGGAAGCTGTGGCCTCACATCCATATATCTGATTCATTGGTAATGGCAGATTCTGCAGGTCCAAATGGCTATAGCTGGGTGCAAATTTATCACTGTTCTCGGTGTAGATTTTATGTCTGAAAATGTACGTGCTATCCTCGATCAGGCTGGATTTACTGAGGTACACCACGTTACTCATAGTTTTCTCTGATGTATTTCTTCTGTTGATTAGATGATGAAATAAATTAATGAGCCTATATCGATCAACTAATAATTACCCACTTTCTATATATATATATATATATATATATATATATATATATATATATATATATGTATGTATGTATAATTACACTTTACATAAAATGGCTTTTAAATTTATAAATATCAGGAGATTACTTGGTGGAAAATAAGATAATGGGCGCATGTTAAGAAATGTTGATAAAAGTGGGAAGAAGTATCATCGTTCGATTTCATGTGATATTACAGATTTTTCTTGATGTTTCTTATATGACTGATGTTTCGCTGATTTATATGCTGGCTAGCCAAGGTTCTTTCTACGGTAAAAACCTCACCATTTTGCAGAAGGAAAATGTCTGTTTCAGTTTTAACAATAACTTTTATTGTTTTAGACCTAATGGAATCTTCCATGGTTAGAGTTATTGATTTGGAGAGTTGTTTCTAACGAAGGCCCTTGATATAATATGTTTACTTCATTTATAAGTCTAGGTTCTTAACACAATCAAGGATTTGTGAAATTAATATGGTTATTTCAGTTTGTTGGGAGTATAGTTGAACTATGAAAATTGTTCAGGTAGGTGTGTACAGGATGTCTAATGACCGAATTGGTTGCTCCTTGGCTGATGCTGCATCCAGCCTTAAATATATGGATTATCTTGCCACTGCTGCAGCTTCCGTTCCTTCTCCCTCTTTGCATGTCGTCTATATTAATACGTCCCTTGAGACCAAAGCTTATACACATGAAGTTGTTCCAACAATTACCTGTACCTCTTCTAATGTCGTGCCAACCATTCTGCAGGTTGGCTGCGTCATTGCTTTTTTAATAATTATTTTGTTTTTTACTTTGTATCCATACTTCAGATTCTTTTTACTTATTTTGAGCTGCATCTGGTAATTTTCAAGGCTTTTGCAGAAGTGCCTAATTTAAGCGTATGGTATGGTCCTGACACTTACATGGGAGCAAATATCATGGAGTTGTTTCGGCAGATGACTGTGATGAGCGATGAAGAAATAGCTAGCATACATCCAAATCACAGTAGAAACTCTATCAAATCTTTGATACCTCGGCTTCATTATTTTCAGGTGAATATGTTTTTTTAAGTTGTGATAGTGAAAGGAACCAGTTGCTTATTGGAACTTGTGGTGCAAACTACTAGACTTGTACTAGATTCTTCATTTTTGATCGCTTGAAAGTGAAATTTCTTTGGTTCGAATTCTACTCGACCTAGATTTTATGATCAGTATGTTGTGAACTTTATTTTGAGGTAAGCAGGTCCAAATCCAGATCAATTCAGGCTCGGGCTCGTAAACTCATTTAATTTTAGGTTTTTCTGTTAATATATTTAAGGTATGAGTAGCTCGCGAGTTACGGAATGATATAATTTACTCGAATTCAGCATGAAATATATTTGAAAATGTTTGAACGCAACTCAAGTTCGATAATTTAGAAAGTGCATCGAACACTATTTGAGTTCGTTTGAAAGGTTCCGTGAATAGGCTCTGTTAATTTGCACCTCAATTCGGAACCATAGGTTTACTGTTCTCAACATTTCCTTAAAGAAGGTAATACTTTGTGGAGAAGAACAGATTGCATGAGAGTCTGGTTGTACCACACAGACATGGTGGTTTCACTGTATTTTTTTTATCATCTGCCTATCTTTTTCCGTGCCAGGATGGAACGTGTATCGTTCATCACCTCTTTGGTCATGAAGTTGTTGGTAAAATTAATGAAATGTATGGCGATGCATTTCTAACCGCTCATTTCGAAGTTCCTGGTGAAATGTTCTCTCTAGCAATGGAAGCAAAGAAAAGAGGAATGGGAGTAGTAGGTTCCACACAAAATATATTAGACTTCATCAAAGAAAGGGTGCAAGAGGCATTAACTAGAAATGTCGACGATCATCTTCAGTTTGTTTTAGGAACCGAATCAGGAATGGTGACTTCAATAGTTGTCTGCAGTTCGCAAATTATTAGGCTCTATAAAGTCCGATGCGGGAGCAAAAGTGACAATAGAGATAGTCTTTCCAGTCTCATCGGAGTCGGTAACAACACAGAACTCAACCTTGGGTGAAACAGGTGACTTCTTGCAACTTCATGTAATACCTGGTGTAGCAAGTGGAGAGGGTTGTTCTCTCCATGGAGGCTGTGCATCTTGTCCTTACATGAAGGTTAGCCAATCACCTGCTCTAGTTCTGCGTGATGATTCATGGAATATGAAAATCAGTGTGAAATATATTTGTTTTTGTCCAAAACATAATATGTATATGCTTGACTATATACTTGTTTAGTCATTGGTGTTTGAACCTGCAATTTAAGATTTTGGCTGAAGGGGGTATGAACTCTTGTTTATACTATAATTATCCAAAGGGTTTGAGCGAACACATAAATCTGCATTTTATTCTGACAAGTATGGCGGGTCATTTCAAAGGTATAGTTCTCATCACTTTTTGTTCTTTAACTTACCAGATGAACTCTCTCAGCTCGCTTCTCAAAGTTTGCCGCAGTTTGCCTCATGAAAAAGATAGTCTTTCAGAATATGAAGCAGGACGATTCAGTTTGCAAACCCCAAATGGAAAACTGATTGCAGATGTTGGTTGTGAGCCAATACTGCATATGAGACATTTTCAGGTACTGTGGCTTCTTGAAAATTCATTTTACTGCTGAAATATGAAGTGTCTGAGTATCAATCATCGTCGTGGTGCCTTTTGCAGGCCACAAAGAAACTGTCGGATAAGCTGATTCAACAAATACTTCATCATGGAAGATAATCGTTGCAAGTCCGAAATGATCAAACGATAGCAGATCGGTTTTTACTTCTACATGGTAAACTTAGGATTTGCTTATATTATTATCAAACATCAAGATTCAAGACCTTCAAGAAAAGTCACCCTGGCATGGATGTTCGCTGACAGGGTTGTATAGCTACTAGATTGATTGTTCTACACTCATTTTCTCAAGTTTCTTTTGCTAGTTTTTTGTTTGGTTATTTACAAATATGTTACTAGATATAGGGCGATCTTTTTTGTGGCTTATTTACATCATAATTGTGTAACATTTTCGTAGGTCCATTGCTCATATGAGATCAATTACTGATTTGTCATTCCGGGAATCGACAAGATCCCGGCTGAAAAGATTTAGCATAAAGAAATTTCCTTATAGTTTCATGCTTTTTCGTGTCGTGCTGAGATTTATGAAAATGTGCTGTTGCAGGTGACTTTATTGGTAACGTGTGTGTAGATAGTGATGAGATTTATATATATGTTATGTGTAACTGTAAGTAATATCACAATTGTATCTCCTATACTTGTTATTTAACTGGAGCTCTTTGTACTGGATGTTATGAAGTGTTATTTTTTTAAAAAGAAAATATATTCTTTTTTATTTATTTATTATTAGGTCTTTTTAAAAGACAAAGTATTCAATGAGAACATCTTCTAAGATTGTACCTAGCTTTTCACCAATCAAAATGGTGCTATATATGAGCAAACTCTTGTAAAGTTCTTGTTTGCTTCTCATATTTACAGTACCAACTACAGGGGCTAGCGAGTGTTTGGGCAAATTTTGGAATTCCAGGTTCCCTTGATCATGGTTTCACCTAGATATCGATTTAAATCAAATCAAACAGTATCGGGTTTAAGCTTAGTTCGTTTAAGATTGGCTTGAACTTTGGTTTGTATTGAAGTTACTAAGCTCGACTCGATAAAAGTTCGTTTGTCATGTTAATCAAGTTAGACTCGAGCTTGATTCATTAATAGCTCGTTTATCATATTTAACAAGTTTGGCTTGAGCTCGGCTCGTTTTCGAGCTCGTAAAACATAGAATTGAGCTCGAGTTTGAGCTTGATTCGAACTTGTTAAAAATTAAATCTATCTATGACGTCTTCCAAATAAATTTTGTTTTTTAATCAATGTAAATTCATTATATTCAATTTAATATAATATTTTAGGATAATATTTTGTAAAATTACTCAACGTGTATATGATTTGGTGATGTAAATTTTTTGGGGAAAAAAATAAGTTTGTGTATTTCTGTTAATTTATTATGTTGTAAAGAACGTCTTGGTATGATGATATGCAAGTAAGATAAAAAAAATATATAATTGTTATTATGTGGTGTAAATTATTTTTTCTTCAAAAAAAGCAGATGGAGTTCAAAAAATGTAATTGTGATTATATAATTGTAATTATGTGGTGTTCAATTCCTTCCATTGACATTAATACTAATATTGTTATTTGTCAACTCAAAAAATGAGCCAAGTTCGAGTTTATGAGCCACCTAAACGAGTCGAGCTCGAGCTTACGAGCCACCTAAACAAGTCGAGCTCAAGCTTGCAAGCTTATTATCGAACATGTTTGCGAGCTCACAAGTCGAATATCTTTAGGCTTGAGTTTGGTTTGATTAAATTTTCGAACTCGAAATCGAGCCTGATCTTGATTTGATATGATTAACTAATGAACTCAAACGAATTTTGTATCGAGTCAAAATTGAAATAGCTCACAGTAAATTTGGTTCATTTACATCCCAATTTTCACCGCTTTCAGTTTAAATAATTTAATCATTCTTTTCTTGCTTGCTCAATGGTTGTGCAAACGGAGTAGTAAGCGTTCGAAGGAAGCAACCACCGCTTTCCTTTGGGGTGATATCAGATATCCAGTATGCTGACATTCCTGATCGCCGCTCATTCCACGCTATTACAGGCATAGCTTGCTTGTGATGCAAAGAGAAGTAAAGAAATGGAATGAGTAGCAGCTGAAGTTTGTAATCAATTTTGGGGATATTGTTGACAGAATCTTCCCAAAGCTCTAACTGCTGTCAATAAGATTAGGATACACATAAATAATACACATGTACCCACTCACACTTGACACGTAAGCACAAGTCATAGAGGTATATAAGCTTGGTACTGGTATCTTGTAACTCAGTTTTACTTTTCATTCTAAGCTAATATCTTTTAGCTTTCTTCCATGGCTTCCGCCATTTCTGCTAATAAATAAAATCGTACACGAGTTTAGTAGTTTCAATGGCCCTGTATATCACATGATTGGCATTCACCGTCTCTACAATCTCCCTGGTGAGAAGTTGCTTCCAATACTGAACATTCATAACCGTGGATGTCTTGCTTATTTTGAGTTCTCTGCGATTCCTGAGTACCCATTTGTAGTGATAGATGGTTATGATATCAGTGCTATTGGTTGGCCGTAGGATCATCCAAATACATTAAAAGCCCTAAGTTTTCTGAAGGAGCGAAATCCAAATTCAGATAAGAATTGCCCAAATGGTCTTCTTGGGCTGGACCGAAGGTTCCTTATGTTTAACGGAGGAGTGGGGAAAGAGCAGATGGAGTGGTTGGATCGTATCCTCAAAGATGCAACAAAGTTAAACCAGAAAGTTATTATATGCTGCCATCTACCTTTGGATCCTCGAGCCATGAAGCACTTTTATGGAATTATAAGGAAGTGGTGGATTTGATACATCGATACAAATGCGTAAAGGTCTCTGTTGCAGGGCATAAAGGTGGATATTGACATATTGTATTGACTCCCATGGTGTGCACCATGAGTTCTTGAAGCGGCATTGGAATGACCTCCCAGCAGTGATTCCTTTGGTTACATCGACCTTTTCCATGATCGATTGTTACTCTGTGGTACAGAAAGAATGGGAACGACGGAAATGGTTTTCAGCTAGACGGACAGAAGAATATCTACTTGTAACTCTTAGTGTTAACATATATCATCAGCAGTGAGTTTATTCTAAAAGATGCCGAAAGGTTCGTTCGGATTGGTCTCTTTTACTTCACCATTCTCCTTGTAACCACTCTACTATCAAATATGTTGGATATTTTCATTTTTTCCCTTGTGTACTGAGGTAGTTTGCCAACTTAATACACGAATGAAATATCATATGCTATATTTATTGTGGATGTATCTACCTTAATTATTTGTGACAACCATAGGAAGAAATTCTTTTGTTTAATTAAGGGGTTTAAGTTTCAAGAAATGCTATGATGTAATTTCTACGTGCGATAGACTAAAAGATTATTAATATCCTGGAATTCTTTATTCCCTTTCCTTTTCATACCTAGAATTTCGAGAATATTACATTGAACATAATAAGAGAAGTATGTATACAACAGCATTGATAATTAACCACACTCACAACCCTCCTTAGTATGATGGATGACGTAAAACCTAGAACTTAGATGTTATTCAAGAACTAGTTGTGTTTGAAAATTTCTCTAACCAAACACAACAAACTTTAAGAACTTTCCAAAGATTGCATCAGTTAGCTTGCAAAGCTTTGGCCTTTCTCTTTTCAATGAAAAAGAAACCAAATAATGACACGACAGAGAAAGTAGAGAAGCAGACTGAGGCAATATCCAGTGAAGTATGACGCCCTGAAATCGCCCTCACTTCGAACAAATTGCTGCCCTTCTTAGAATCCGTTGTTTGGCCGTAGGCTACCTCTTCATCAGCAGAGTTACACTGCATAAACCCTGATAAAATAAGTTGCAGTAGGCACATCCCTTTGAACTATCGACGTCAAGGAATTGTTAGAAGCGTTAGTGTATGGCTGGGCACCCATCTTGTGTTGACATGTCTTGTCTTTTGCCAAAATGTCTACTGTTTTCCTCCAGCCACGATCTTTTTGGCTGATCGGGGAGTAGCACAGCTTGATCTTTACTGTCTTGTAAGTCGAATCTACACCGGTTTGGAGGCTGGTGTTGAGTGACCATGTTACTGTTATTTTGTCTTCTCCAGCTTTCACAACTGCAAGGTCCAGATTTGTGTGAGTTTAGCAAGAAAAATATGTTTTTTGTGAAAAGGAGGGTTGTTTTGGCTTTGGTATGGATACAGCTACCTTTCTTGCAAAAGCCTGAAAACTGGGTTTCAAGGTGCATTGCTGCTACTAAGAATAACATCTGATAGCATGCTGCTCAAATGATTATACCATGTACTGAAAATTCTTGTTTTAGACGGGATTATTAAGACGAAGACAACGGTTCAGAATTTTACCTTGTCCCGGATGAGGGGAAGCAGTGACGATCAAGGTTTGCTGAAGGGAGGAAAACGTCGTTACCCCGTTGGAAGTAGATGCAAGCCAAGAGAACACAAAGGAAGCCACGAGAAAAGCTTGAAGTGCCATTGATGACTTCTTGGTTATTAATTCAAGTTAGCTATAGATATCTGATTCCAATGAGAGGAAGAGTTTTGGAACAAATATACTTTTAGTCTTGATCTCTCTATATATAGATAATAACAGTTCTTAAAGGGCTTTTACATTTATCATTGATTTAACGGGACCGACATCCAAGAATTTGAACGAGTATATACATATAATAAGATATTAAATACACAAAGAACTCAAAATTTAGACAATAATATGTCATATTCTTGGGAAAAAAATAATATATGGTACAATTAGTTTCTTTTTAATTTGAAGGACTTGCCTTGATTATTCAATCAGCTTTTTCTCGATTCGTTTTGTTTTGTTTTGGAGCTCAAGGGTGGCAGTTATTCCTAATGTAGGAGGAGGAGTTAAACTCTACCTAAACGTCAAATTTAAGTTATTTAAAGGATATCTTTTTCATTAAATTAATTGTTTGGATATATTATATTGAAGGGAATGGTGAAAATGTCTCTTAATCATGCTGAAGAGATGTTTTTTAGGGTTATTTCATTAAATTATTAATGGTTTTATGTGATTGGAATTTTGTCTAAAAGTTGACTTTGCTTATGTAAGGATTTTCTTGGAGGGAATGGGAGAATTCCGTGAGATACATACAATGTTTAGAATTGATGTAATTTGTTTTGTCCCCAAATGCAAAGCGCAAATTTAATTCACAATTTAAATTGTTTATCCGTTTTTATCAATGTGTATTAGGATAATATACTCAATAATTAAATGTGATTCAGGATAGTAAATAAAAGGTCGCTTGGATTTATTCATGATTTGTTTGTTTAGTTTATTTATTATTTTCTTATTCCGAAAATCCTATTTCTAAATTGTCATTTTAACCCAAAATAGGATGATTTATACATATAATTTTATCTAGAAATCTCAAAGTAGGCAATTCAAATGTCCATGATGTTAAGTTGCCTAAATGCTCCGAAAATAGCTTTTAGTGCTAATGACAAGCCTTCCAGCAAATTGTTTGGTGTTTGGTTTCATTAGTAAATCTCTTACTATTTATTTATTAAGTTTGATTTGGTATTATGATCTGTTTTTGTACTAAAACATATCAATTAAGTGCCAAAAATTTTAGCACAAAATATATGTAGCTTAGTGGATAATATATGCATCATAAGCTTCAAGTTCATGGCTCTATCCCTATCTGATATTTTCTCTTTTCTGTTTTTTTTTTTTTCGATTAATTCAAAATTACAGTTTAGTCTCTTATTATTTCTTAATGTCACTGTTATTAAATAATGTATAAGGCCAACTCAAATGATTTAACAAGTCGTGACTAAATATATGTAAAAAATGCTTTTTCTTGAGAACACTTCATAAAAAGTTAAATGTAAATCTTTTTTTTAAATGTATTAGTTTTCAGCGGGACTGCATAGACCACTATTCCATATATAATTTGCATTTGTGTTTATTACTTTGAACTTGAAAGATCAATCGCAAAGATGTAAAATAGACGTTGATTACACTTAATTTCTTGATTATCGTAATTATCATATAATATACAAATCTATGAAATTCCCTACACAAAAGGGAAGTCGAACAGAATTTATCACCACAATATATATTTGTGTTCCTATAAAGGAAAACATTTTTCCTACTCTTCTTCTCAATTTCTCCTCGAATTAGAGCTGAATTCAACGTACTTCTAGAACATTGTACCAAGTTTATAACATTTATTCTAACATGTGGGATCTGTGATTTTTTTTCCGTGGATCTCATATGTGACGATGAATATAGACAGTTGGACCGCCCAAAATCAATTCCTTCAAAAATCTTCAACTCTTAGCTACCATTGCCGATTAGGTGCGCAATGCAGTTTGCAGCAATTGAACCATGAAATTTCTTTTTCATTTTTAATGTACTATGAAATTACGAGAAATTGGCCTTCAGTCCTAGCCATCGATTTTTGTTGTGTTCAGTCTCTAGGTAACTTGTTTAGTATCACATTTCCACATGAAGTGTACCACATTTATATGACATAGTACCACAATTTTGTGGATTGGAAGTGAACTCAAAGAAATGTTTTGATTGAGGATTTTTCCTCACTTCCCCACGAAATTAACGATTATAATTTTGATTGTTTTCTAAATCAATTCAATTTTTTACACCAACAATTAAGCAAGTGTTAATAAGTGAACTTCGAAAAATACAGCAATAACTAATTGTTATTTTCCACACCTTTGATTCAATGGGAAGCATATTCTTCCCCATATATGCTATTTCTTTTAAATTCTTATTAACTAAAATATTTTTATGAGAATATATTTTTTAAACCATTTCTTCATTTTTTTTTAAAAAAAAATTATTTTCTTGAACTTTATAAATCCTTGACATAGTCCAAAATCTCTCGTTCCTTCACACAATAACGTTTTGGATTTTTTTATCTAAAAAAAAGTAAGTACTGTCTCGTAGATTTATATACGTGAGACATTTCAAATCGATTCATATTTACAATGAAAAATAATAATTTGACATAGAAATAATATGTTTTAATTATTTGGATCGAGTCAGAGATCTTTCTCGAAAAATTTACTCGTAAGAATTTCCCATAATTTTTTTGTTGGAACAAAGAGAGCGATAAAATTTTGGGCCCTGTATATTACCTCGACATATCAAGAGCCCATATTACTAGCTGAAGATCAACAAGGCTATTTATATTACCATTTATTAATAAAATTTTTAATCCAAATTTAAATTTTAAAAGAGAAAAAAAAATTATATTAAACTTTCCAATGCTCTCAGAAGGGGTTAGCAATTTTTAATAGATGAAAAATAAATTTTATATGTTGATCAGAAGATTTCATTAAATTATATTCAAATCTATGATGTGAAATCATAATTATTAACGATTTCATTAAAAAAAATTAAAGCGAAAATTGGAAATTCTAGATTTAATGAGCTCGATAACATATTGCAAATTATACACATAAATAAAATAAGTTCAAAATTCAGGAAAACGTCATTGATATGAAGAACATATCAAGTACTTCATATTGTGGTATATTGAAAGTAAAATCTCGCCAATAACTTATTGACAAAAACTTGTATGAGACGATCTCACGAGTCGTATTTGTAAGGCGCATTTCTTATTTGGGTCATCATGAAAAAATGTTAATTTTTATGTTAAGAGTATTACTTTTTATTGTGAATATCCGTAGGATTGACCCGTCTCATAGATTAAGATCCGTGAGATAGTCTCATATGAGACCGACTCCAGTTTATAACTCTCAGTTGTCTGCAATTTACTTAAATCTTCAAGCTGACAAGCTTCAAGGGAAAAAATGAAAACATCACTTTCACTTTATTCTCAAGAGATCTTGGACTGAGTAACCTCATTTTGAAATTTATAAACTAAAATTGGACCCCAAGTGTGTGATATTTATTTATAAATAAAAATTGCTTCCGCCATCCCCGAAACGAGAAAAACACACACAAAAGACACTACCTAAGGCCGGCATAGATTATAATATAATGGCTAACATTGTCGAACCGCAATTTGTCAACCTCTTCTTGAATTTTCAGTCCAACATATTGTACAATTTCCTAGCTTCATGCGTACGTACACTTGAGAAACTATGAGAACTGAAGCCACGGCTAGGAGATTCGACCGGCGCTTGGCCGATGAAGGTAGGCCGCCATCCATTAGCCTTCAGAGGAAGCTAGTCGAGACCAAGAGCGATAACAATCGTAGCAAACCCGATTTGACTGATTTCATGAATGACATGTTCTTTGGCACGACAAACACTGTCGATAGCAACAAATCGTACAATTTGACTGGTGAGGAGAGGCGTAAAGCTCGCGATGCTGATAATAGCCTGGATGAGTTTGATTCGAGCACGAGAAGTGTAAGCAGTCGACGGACTCAAGATTGGCTTGAAAAGGCTAAGCTAATGGTGGCTTCATCGCCCGGGAGAGGGCCTGAGTCCCCGGCTCGACTCCTTGGCTCCCCTAGATTTGGTACAACTCAAGGCCGGCTTTCGACTTCGGCAATTGAAAAGAGAGACCCTCTCTCTAGGTCTGCTAGAAGGTAAAAATAATGACGAATCACAAAACTGCATGCATATGATTGAATTTTTTTTACGAACAAGAAAATGAGATACTAGTATATTATCCTTAAGTTATTACCGGATGATTCATTTAAGGGCGAGGTCCGTTGAATTCTCCAAAACTAAAGAAATTTTTAAAAAGCAGGCAAAGGGCATTAGGAGGATACAGCGGGGAAATCCTCTCAAAAACAGCCCAACATACCCGGAACAGATCCGAACCCAAATTGGATCCTCCATCAGATGAATTATTGCCTGCATCAGACCTACAGAAATGGATCTCCAACAACCTCCAATTCCCGAACTCCGAACCTGCAATCTCTCCCGAGCCTACCCCACCAAGCCCCACCAGCCCTCACGCACACCTACCTCCACGCCAATCAATGCTTCGAAGGTCCCGTTTCCATTCCGACCCCACTGCACCGCTGCCACACCTGATCCCAACCCCAACCACCCTTCCCTCCAATTCCAAACGACATTTCAAAATACAAAGTCCCTCCAACAACGCACAAACAACAATCTTGGACAACGACAATTTGCTCTCCCCTCCAAAAAATCTCATAGAATCAGCTCACCGGAGATCGATTTCTTCTGGCACATGTTCCGTTCCGGTGGCTGAGCCGTTTTCTTCTCCGCGGGATTTGGTGGAGTCAGGCCACAGGAGATCTGCATCTTCATCCACTAGCAGAAGTAACAGAATCTTGCCAAGATCTATCGACACCGATGGGATATTTGAGGATGGAAAAACCAAGGATCAGGATTTAAACCGTTTTTTGGAAGAGCAAAGGGTGAAAATTGGCAAGATTTTGAGTGGAGAGGTTGCTGGAAAGGCAAAGATTGTTCTCTCTGGACCTTCAAACAGTTGAGTTCTTTTGTTCAATATACGTCATGTTAGATCCATCTCAACTAATTCCTTTGAGTTTGAAATAGCATCTCTGGTTTTGATTGTTTAAGGTACGAGCTCGATGGTGGCAGCAATATGCTACGCGTGGTTGTTGGAAAACACAAAGAGGACTGCTGATAAAAAACGAGGAGATGGAAAAGGTAATGGTTTGGAATTTGTAGTGCCATTGATGAATATAAGGAGAGGGAAAATGTGGAACCAGCGACAAGCGGCATGGCTTTTTCATCATGTTAATCTTGATGCCAACGCTCTGCTGTTTTCCGATGAGGTGCTCCTGTACTGATGACTGCTCTTTTAAATTCCTCATTTTATAGATAGGAACGTGTGTGTCTGATTCTTATGTTTGTTTTTTAGGCTGACTTGGAAACTTTAATGATGACAAAGAAACTGAGCATTCTTGTAGTAGGGGAAGATATCTTGAGGACAAATGGAGAGGTTCAGTTAGATCAAACTTCCCTTACGTTTGATTCGATATCTCTATAAGAATGAACAAGCCTAACTTTGTTATGTCTCCTGCTTTACATGTTAAGGTTGGATCTGCTTGCACTATTCTTACGGACAATTACTGCGAGGATGCCTACGACCTACTTCAAACTCCAGTTTTGAAAAAACTCATGGTACAAAATTATTAGCATTTCTTGAGTTGGTTCACTGCATACATTGTCAGATTGAGTCTATGTTGTGTCTGGTTTTCATTTTTATAATGTCCTTTTTGTGTGTGTGTGTTTTACAAGAAAGTTATTATTTTCTTGAATAGCTTGCAGGCATTCTATTAGACACACAGAACTTAAGCACCTCTCCTAAGCTGTCAATGACCAGAGATGCTGAGGCAGTTCAGTTGCTGTCAGTTGGATCGTCTCCAAATTACCGAAATACCCTTTTCGACCAGCGTATGTCTTCATTATTTCTTGACGATTATCTATAAGAGCTAATCCAATGGGTGACACGCGGGGTGGTATCTCTGCAGAGTCCTAATGTGCCCATTTTCTAGAGTTTTATTGCCATGTAACAGAGTTTCTGGTCCTGTCCTGACAGTAACGATGCCTCGATAATTATGAATTAAACATCAAAATCTGTCTTTAACATTGCAGTGATGCAAGATCAAAGAGACAGCGATCTTTTTGAAGTTTTGCGCCGCATATATGGGAAATCTCCGGATGGAAGTAAGTTAATATTGGTCTTAAAAAGAAATTTCCCGAGAACCATCACTACATCCCAAGTCTCATCATTTTTTATTTCACTTTGCTTAACTGGTATTTACAGGCAACCTTGATAGCAGAGAACCGGCACACCGTAGAACCCCAGGGAAGAACTCTGGCAATAAAGTGGTCACACCAAGCGAAAAAAAACCTCACAATGAAACAAATGAAGCAAAAGCCACGAATAATATCTTGCCTAGTCCAGGCAAATAAATCCATCTTGTTTTTACCTTTTAAAACACTAGAATTCAATTCATAATGCATTCTTGCTTCAAATAGAAAGGCTGATTTTATATCTTACATTTGCTCTCTTCAGGTAAACTCGCACCACCTCCTATGCAGCCAACCGGGAAGGCACCAGCAAAACCAATCGACCCTCCTCGTCCGAAAAACAACAACTTTTTTGCGAAGCTATTTGGATTTGGATCGAAATCATAACATTGTAATGCTGGTTTCATCCAGATACCGAAGCTTGAAGATTCGGTTAAAAAGAGTATTGTCAAACTTCTTAAAGGTTCTATAATTATGGGAAATAAATATAGGATCATCTTCCTTATTTTAATTTCTTGGACCGTTTTCTTTAGAAATATTTTCATTTGTTTTGTATCATGAAATAAATCGAGGCATCAAGCATGAGCTGTTTTCTTGTAATAAACTGTCTTACTGCATCACAACGAGGCAGAATAAGACTGAAGTATTTCTTCACAGTAATATGGTGAAATTTTAGTTTTTACATTCTCAATATGCTATGTCAATTTTAATTAAAATTAGTATTTATTCAATGCGGCTCGATCTCAAGTTAAAATGTACTGAAGCTGGAGCTTAAAAAACCCAACTCACAAACAAAAAGGAATTTATTCACAAAATATTACTAATTATATTCAATCTCACAATCCTATTAAATTCAGCAAAAAGTTTTAAATTCATCTTGATTTCCATAATTTTGATATTAATATTATATTTCATTTAAATTATCTCGAATAATTCTGACCATATTCAACATATATTCTTGCTCTAGCTTCTTTTTTTATTTATTTATTGCATTTGCCTATTTAAGAAAGGGAATTAAAATAATTATTTTCAAAATTTTATTCACAAGAACACAGAAGATGCCGATTTCACAAGGAAAATAAAGATTAATAATATGATTGCTCACTTTTCAAGATCAGATCATGCAAGATAGAAGAAACACATTTAAATTTAAAAGAATTAAAAAACAAGAACATGGAGATGCTTGTTGATTTGAAATTAATCAATAATTTAAATTTTGAATGTATATATATATATATATATATTATTATACGATCTGTCTTGTTCAATCATACCATCCAGCTGTCACTAACTTCCAACTTAAGTAGAGAGGGCCACCTTACTTCCCATGTGCTTTGCCCCCAATCTTCATCCTAATCACTTTCCAATTTCAATTGGCCCATCTCTATTCCAATTTACAATTATTCTTTTGGACCAGAAACGGAATAAAGTAAATGGATTTAATTTTCTTTGGAAAAAAAACGACAATTTTTCAAAAACCCATTAATTTATTAGTAAGATAATTGTTTTACGTACAATCAATATATCTTTGATACACAAAGTTTATACGTAAATTAACCATACAAATCGATGGGATGTTGAAAATTTATGCATCAAATTCACACGTTTTGACAGATAGGAACGATTATTAATGTTGTTGTTGGCACAAAGTCACACTCACTACTCCACCTTCCAGGCATACAGGAACAGGCAAAATTCAGGCATCCCACATGAATTTAAGCACCCCTCCGACGAGCCGGAGCTTCTACCTGATTGGAAGGACGACGAAAAACACGACGACGTCGGCTTGAAGACAAACGATGCGTGCCGTAAACCGGGGATGAAAAGCCAATCATGAACATCCCAGAATACTTCAATCTTCCCCTTGTTCACAAGAAATGATTCATTCCCTCTGAATTTCCACTGCAGATGCTTCACGTGTATAACTAAATCACCATCGATCTTAATCTCCATTTCGGGACCAACCCCATTATTCTTGCACTCGATTGAAATCTCGTGTAGACTCCCCTTATCATGAAACTTAACCCTTGTAAGAAACTTCTTCTTACCAAAAATATGCTCTTTTCTTGAAACTAAAATAGGGTCGATTAGAGAGGGTCTGCATCTTGTCTTTCTATAAGCTTCCTTCTTCAAATTCCCGAGAAGTAGCACTACCTCTTCATCACAAACAACTGCTACATAATAATTTGAACTTGGCTCGGTTTCGCCATTGAATCTTGCTGATTTAAGATCCCAGAAAACGTCGACCGGTTTACCGTCTACAAGAAACTGTTTCGAGCCTTGTTTCTTCCAAAAATACCATGTTTTGAGCTCGATTTTGCAGGTAGACTGACTGTCAAGTTCTGGACCTTGTACTGATATAGATAAGCCATGGAGTAGCAAGTTTTTGCACCATGTTACCGTGATCAAACGGCATTGGTCAGCTATTTTAGTCCGGTAAACGGACATGAAAAGATTCTGGCGTGATCTGGTAATTGCATTGGGATCATCTGTTAACTTCTCTCCCGATGAAAAACAAGCTGGGATGCCTAGTTGTTCATGCAACATATCAGAAAAATGATGGAATTTTTGTATGGAAATGCAATTTGGGCCTGAGCCCTCCTTGTGGAAGATTCAAGAAAATGAAAATTCTTGATCAATGGAAATAAATTATGAGTTTGTTGAGTAGATGCAGAGAAAGTTGTAGAAATCTCAGTTACTTGATGTACGAGCCATAGATGTGGTGCCAGAAGTTTTCTTGGCTGCATTAATGGAACAGAAGAATAAAATATTTATGCTCCAAAATGGCAGATAAAATTCAAGTGTGCCATGAATCAAAAATCAATCACTTATATACATGTTTTTGTGTGTGTCAGTCTATATATACATGTTTATATATATATTCATGTGTGCGTCGGGTATACACAAACTGTAGAGGACCATTTTGACAATTTTCTCGTCAAACTTATTTCATCAAGACATATTTGTGAACCAAAAATAGTTCGGGGAATAAGAGAAGTAAACCAATATATAAAAATATATTTCAGCCGAAAAATTCACTCATATGTATACATACAATCATCATAGAGACAATATATATTTATTATGTATATCGTACAGCTTGGATGGTGTGTGTAATATCAGCTGGTTTCTTCACATGTTTCCAAGGGTTCTTGTCAATTTTTTGTACCCTTTTTAACCAGACCACCTTTATTTTTTGACTCCAAGATATTTTAAGATAAAGACTCCATGAATGATGGGTAGAAATTAATTAAGAAGAGTACCGAAAAATGATGGTGAAAAAAGGGGTTTCCGATGGTGGGGCTTATCCCCCCGCTCCTCTTAATTCATCTTTCCTGCTTCCTTTGATTGGAAATAGCACCAACCCTTGACGTACCATGTGCAACTATTTCATTTTTACGCTTTCTTAGTTATACATGATGCATAACTACACACATGCTTAAATTTGTAGACTATTTGTTTTTATTATTATTTTGTTTACTCTGCTAGCTATTTTGTAATGTAAAAATACAATAAAATCGTCGACTTTAACACCACTCATCATAGATTCACAATATATGATATATTATGATTTTTTTAAAAAATAAACAAATAATTTCTGCTAATGCAAGTTAATAATATGGTTACATAATAAAAGATTTAAAAATCTCTATAATTTGGACTGAAGTCATATTTTGATAAGGAATAAAATCCATTGAAGATCAAGATTCCCTGATCACGAAATTATTATAATCTCGGTTTTTTGTGTGCCAAACACAAAATTAAAGTATTTAGCGTTATCTATTAAAAACCTAACCCAAGACACGGCAGAAGTTTAAATTTTTTGTAATTTGACAATTAAAATCACAATTTGGGTGTTGCATGATTCTAAGTCCATTCATATACTTTTTATATAAAAATATATATTGAAAGATTACCTTAGCATTTAACGTCTGACTCCAATTATTTCAGATTTCAAAAGGAGATAACTCTTTGTAAATCTATACAAACAATCAACATGAACTCGCATTTATTCAATCTCCAACAATTGAGTCCACGGTTGAAAGCTTTTCTCCTCTTCTAATTTTGCGCTAGAAGAAATTTTGTGTTGAGATTTCCAGCCGGAAGGAAGCGGAAACACCGAGGCGTGCAGTGGCGAGTGTGGTGGTGTGATGTGCTCAGCCGAAAACCTTCTTGTCAAATAAGGAGGTGCTCAAAAAATATGGTGTATAGGAGAGAAAAATCTTGTACATAATTTGACAAGCAACCTTATATTTATAGATATAATTGAATGTATTAAATTTCTACTAGGATTCTTACTAGTAGTTTGACATTATCAACGCTCCCATTAATTTTTTTTTATCTTGTCAAATCTCTCGAGTTCATCTTATCAATTTTTGAACATATATGATAGGATTAGATAACTCGTTACCCATAGAAGGGATTCTAGATTCTTCTAGAACTCTCCACGAGTATTTTGGCTTATTAGTAAATCTAGTAATCAATGTTTGATTAGAAAAGTTCAAAATATAATTAATCAAATAATTCATAATTGTGGTTATATCATAATCTCGATCGACGATCAGACATCATCAATATAACGAAAGTACCAAACTTATTATTAATTTTTTATACAAAACTCGATCAGACATCGCAATTTTGATATACGGTTATTAGAGTTATGTCAATATCTGAGTTTGTTAATTAATATTTCTAATGTCCTTTTTCGATTGTTAGATTTGTTGATATCAGATTGTTATTTTTTTGTATAAAAAATTATTATTATTTTTAAACTATTTCAAGATTTATATTTTCCTGAATGAGAATTTTCTATTTAAAACGACTGAGTATAAATTAATATTGTAGATAAATAAATACATTTTGGTTTATTATATTTTGAAAATAGATAAATTGCTTTAATAAAGCAAAAATAATATATTTTTTTAATTACAAGCAAGGGATTGCTCTCAATCGGTGTTTGGACTATGACATCACCCACTAACAAAAACAGAAAGAAGATTATGTCATTTCACTAAATGGATAGTGGGCACAAACATAAAAATTTGAAGACAAAAACTTGTGTGAGACGGTCTCATGGGTCGAATTTGTGATACAAATCTCTTATTTGGGTTATCCATGAAAAAGTATAATTTTTTATGCTAAGAGTATTACTTTTTATTGTGAATTTGGGTAGGGTTGACCCGTCTCACAGATTAATATCCGCGAGACGATCTCATATGAGACCCACTCAAATTTGAATGTGAATAAAAGATTTATAAATATCTTTATATCTCGATCAAGCGCTTATATTAATATTTTTTTTAATGATTATGTATTGTTAAATTGGAAAAAAAAATGATATCAAAATATAAACAAAATTTTTGTAAGCCGAATTTGTTATTTGGATCATTCATGAAAAAATATTATTTTTTATGACCAAACATATGATGATAATGTAAATATTACATGGTTTCTCATAGATAAAATTTTTTGAGACTATCTTACGATAGACTTGCTACAAAAATACAAATTCGTCCCTTATTACAATTTTTTTGTAAAAAAATTTAAATATTGAAATTAAATTTAAAAGATTATTACAAAATAAATTTTTAAAAATATTAAATATGATTTTGTTGGAATATGGCATCACTGAAAAATAAGGTAACTCTCAAGGGCTGTCATGTCAATTTGTTTCCTCATACAATCGAAACCCCTCCGTATTGTTGATTAGGGTTTCGTGAAATTTTGATTTTCCAGATATTCATACGAGGTTCGCTATGTTTTTTTTAAATGATTTACCTCTGCAGCTATTGATTGACTGTCAATTATCTCATGATTTTTTTTTGTTTTTTCTTATTCAGGTTTTGATTCAGAGCTATGCAATCTCTGTTTGGGAAGCTTCGATTTTTCGCGCGACTAAGGGTCGACAATCTGAAAAATGTTGACTTGAAAACAATATCATATGTTGAATCGAAATTTCTGGCGAATTTGGTTAATCAGGCGCCGCGATTCAATTATCAGCTTTATTCCAGCTCGGCATTCTTCTTGGTATGTGTTGATTATTGATTAATTCTCATCAATGCTAGCTGAATGCTGAATTTCCTTGAATGATATTTCTTGGAGTCGTGCACCTAGAGTTATTCATTGGCCGAGTCAGTTAAGTATAAATCTAGAAGTTTGCAAGATGGCCACCAGGATGCCGCCAGCTTTGGATAATTATGTTGTGAGACGTGGTTGTTTATACATTGGACCGAGTTGACTGAATATGGGCTTAGATCGTGTAAATCTGGTGACTTTGATGTAGTTGAGCTATCTATTGCTTTGTCTCTTAATGTTGCTTACGGAGATTTCAGCACTTGTTTTTGTCTAGCCATTTGGTTTTCTGATTCTTATGAAAGAGTGTCTCAATCCAGGATAAAAATATTGGCACTAAAAATTCATCTCCAAACTTTTCTACAAGCGAAGGAATAGGTCTAAACTCATGCTTGAATCAGTCATCTTCAATGGTATTTGCCTTGCCAACAAGGAATATTACAAATGTTGGATCTGCTTCTGAAGATGAGCCCCATTCTTGTGATGTGCCTCAACGCATCAAATTCAAGAGGCTGGATAAAACAGCCAGGCACATTATGCAGGCACTAATTTGCGATTTTTCACTCGATTATTTTCCTTTTTACCTACATGACGTGGTAGAAATTATTACATAGTGGCTACATATTATTTGCTCAATACGAACTGCAGATAGTTGATAAAGAAGCAGTTGAGGAAGTGAAATCAAATCGAGAGATACCCGATGTCAGGCCAGGTTGTATTGTCCAGCTTAAAGTGGTACTGGTTTTCCTTCAGAATTATCATGATAGTGCATTTTTTTCATTGTCTATCTTTAAGACTTGATTAGTTTTCTCATGATTTTGCCATGGCAGGAAGTACCAGAAAATAAGAGGCGTACTTCAACCATAAAAGGTATTGTTATAGCTAGACGAAATGCTGGTCTAAATACCACTTTCAGGATAAGAAGACTTGTAGCAGGAGTGGGCATTGAATCTCTATACCATTTGTGAGTATGCATTTCCATGTTGTCAACCCTTCATTTATTTATTTTTCGAATACATTATCATTGCTTGTTTTGGGGGTACTTATCAGAGAAAATGTAGTGAATTCTCATAGAGTGGTACCAAGTATGGGGTTTATTATTTGTCTTGGGAACTTACTAGCCAAAATCCTCATCTTGTGCCACCATTACACCCTGTTGCCACCACTTCTCTTTTGGAACTAGTTCTTAGAATTCAGATCTATTCTTAGCATTTGTACTTCCACGGGAGGTGCAAAAATCACATGATGAAATTAATTCTGGAGTATTTACTTTGATGTGCTATTTTGTCGATCCTATTTGCTTCTCACAACCTTCTAAGCTTCTGAATCGCCTGCTGATTTTGTTTTGTTATATTTATTGTGGTATAATATGGGATCTTCTTCATTGATATCGGTTTGATTTATCAGTTATGCTTATAACAATAGACTCCAAGATGTAAGCAATGTTATGGAATGCATAAAATGAACTTTGTAGAACCCCTTGATCTACGTGTTTTGTTATGATGTTTCCCGCTCTCTTACGATATTCTCTTGAATTTATTTTATAAACTTCCTTATCAGTTATATTTCTCGGATACTGCCACGAGTTAGCCTCTAAATGAATGGGTGATGACAGGTATTCTCCAAATATAAAGGAGATAAAGGTGTTGGACCAGAAGAAAGTGAGGAGAGCCAAGCTTTACTATCTCAGAGATAAAATGAATGCCCTTAAAAGGCAGTGATCAATGCACCTGAGAAGCAAAACTTCCTGTCTAGATAGTGGAGATGGAAAAGGTATATTCATTTATTAATGGTGGGGCCGTGTTGAGTGGAAAACACACATTTATTTTTGAAGGAAAAAGTTTTTGTCGTGTTTATTACTGTCCAAAGACTTGGTCTCTTAGTACACACGACTTATTAGGTAATCACTGTATGAGGATTCAAAGTATATGAAAACATGAGTGGAATTCTTTGCTAGCCACCAATTTGTTTGTCGTTGCTCTCACTTTGGCACTAGTACTCGAGCAATTTGAGTTTGTAGAGCAAATTTGTAAACCTTAGATATTATTCCCATGTAGTCCGTTATTCATTAAAGCATTGATTTTCTACCATTTACTGTAAAATGTCTTGTTTAATGCTTTGAATAGAATTCGGGGGCAAATAGCTATCTTTCTTGATGATGAAAAAGCATAGAGTAAAAGTATCTATGCATGCTTCTGTTGGCTACTTATATGGGGTATCCGTGTAGGCTCTAGCTTTTAATTTGACAAGAACTCGGGTAGTGTTTGGTTTCATGTTCTCCGTACTTGGACGGAGTGTTTCGAAATATAATATGTCATAATAAAATAATAATAGAGTTATCAGGGAGCGATAGAGGTTGAATTGAAAATAATAATCATGTCAACAAATTTAAAGGTAAGGTTTCGGGAATGGAAAAAAAAATTACTATTATTTATATATTTAAAATGAAAAACAGGACATTTAGACTTTAGTGCTTGTTTGCGAGTTGTCTTCCCCATACTTGCTCGTTCGATAACTTCTTATGTTCTGCAATAGTTTTTTATATGTTTCTATGCTTCCTGATTCAACTTGTTTTGAACACACGTTTCTTGATTTAGCTGGGTTCTAAGCATGGAGACATTTTTGCAGTTGTAGTGTATCTTCAATGTATTATAATGCGCTAAAGAAAAATGTTGAATGAATAATCCGACGGCTAGTAAATCAAACTTATCCAGATCACATGATACCAGTGACTGTGGCATGTTGCTTTCCAAAAAAATTGAATGGCTTCCAATATTTTGTTGTACATCTGTGTTTCATTTCATATCTTAGGTACGATCTTTTTTGTGTGAAATTAGATTTCAAGTTTATTTTGAGATGCATTTTTTTTTGTGAAAAATAGATGCAAGTATCAGTTAGACATTCAAGATCGGGACTTAACAGAGCCGCCGCATCTCACCTGGCTAGCCGCCTTCGGCTGTAGTAATTTCATTTCTCGAGCAAATATCGATAAATTTTTTTTATTTCCCTCTGTGGAAGGTGTTTGGCTGTTCGAAGATGAACTTTGGTGCATTGCTGATGACTTGTAATAAAACAGAAGGAGCCAAAAAAAAACCTTTAAATTGAAATTTTTAGTAGTTTGGGTACAAAATTGTTGCTTAAAAAAAAGTTAAATAAGTTCAGCTTTTAAAAATATTTTTTTAAAAATACGTTGAAGTTATTTTGACGTTTGGATAAATGTTTGAAATTGTTATGAATTTGAATTTCATTATCTTTAATTTGTTGAAGAACTTTATTTTATATTCTATACTATAAACTGGGAAATATGTCCTTTACTATTCGAAAAAGAAAAAAGTTAAGATAAGATAAAACTATTTGTTGTCATTGTGGAATTATTTATAATACATTTATATGTGGAAGTGTTGTACCTATAAGTTTATTGGAGTTAATAGGGCTATATATATATATATATATATATATATATATATATATATATATATATATATATATGTCGTTTTAAAAATAAAAATCTATGTAGGATAATAAAATAGAAGTGAAAAAATAATATGTTTGTTTTGTTTATTAGCACACAAAAAAATTATGAGATTGTGTCACAATTCAATTCTTATCTGATTTGATCCATAACAAACATTATTTTTTTTAGACAAAAACTCAAATATGAGACTGTTTCACTCGTTAATTTTGTGAGATTAATCTCCAAGTCGATCCAATACATAAAAAAACTATTTTTTATAGTCAAAATATTATTTTTATTTGTAAATATGGATTGAATAACGTTTTATAAAAGAATCACTCTTGTCAAAAAATCGAGTTAACTCGATTTTATATTTACTAATTTATTATCACATTATCAATTTTTTTTCTAATTTTGCACAAAATAAGATTTTTGTAAGATGTTTTCACATATTTGTTTATATTAGATGAGTAAATTTGATTTATATTTTAAATAAAAAAATAAAGTTTTAACATAAAAATTAATGAATTTACCTCTAGATTTGTTCCGAATAGAAATAGAAAAGAATAGCCTGAGATGACAGGAGTTTGCTTCCTCGTTTCGATCAAATCTTTTTCTATGTTGCCAAATCCCACGTATATGTACACATATACATATATTATATAAGACCCAGAATATAAAATTCCAATTCAAATCTCACAGAGTTGAGAAATTCTTACATATTTTTGTTCGTATTCCATATTTTTAATCTTCTTGATTCCAATTCGAGTGTCAACTAGTTTAATCAGCCGCAAATACTCCAAGTTTTCGTTTTTAGATAGATCTGAATCTGCGAGGTCTTTTGTTTCTGTAATTTTTTTAATTAACTGGGACAATGCCGCTAGATTCCGTGGCGGAATCCGACCCGGAAGATTCCGATTCCGAGCCTGAGTTTGTTGAGGTTGATACCTCTGGTCGCTACGGTCGGGTGCGTATCCTTCTTAGAGTTTCTCTCAATGCTTTGATTTTAAATATTATGTAATCATAGCTAATGATGCAATTCAAAGTTTGGGATGATTTGCGTTTACGTCAGGTGGTTTTGTTTTTTTATTTTTTATTTTGGAAGCGATCAGCTTTCTATCATAATTTAATCATTTGCTCTCTGCTTGCTGATTTTCTTATTTGTTGTGACGTGCAATTTTGTAGTATAAAGAAGTGCTTGGCAAAGGAGCTTTCAAGAAAGTGTACGCTTTTCTGGAATTCCTGCTGCTTCAATTTATCTATTCATTATTACATGTACTAATTATGGTGTTTTTGTGGGTCATGCCTTTTTTATGCTGTCAAAATAGATATAGGGCATTCGATGAACGGGAAGGAATAGAGGTAGCTTGGAATCAAGTTAAAATTGCTGATCTCATGAGGAATTCCGTTGACTTTGAGAGGCTGTATTCCGAAGTTCACTTACTAAAAACCCTCAAGCACAAAAATATTATCAAATTCTACAATTCTTGGATTGATCCCAAGAACGAGCACATCAACTTCATAACCGAAATTTTCACATCCGGGACTCTGCGGCAGTATGTTCAAATTTAAGTGCTTAGTTGATTTATAGAGTTGGATGTGGATGGTGTATTGGAAGCTGAATCTGGTTTCTGTTTAGGTATCGGAAGAAACACAAGCATGTTGATGTGAGGGCACTGAAAAATTGGTCAAGACAAATCCTGGAGGGGCTTTCTTATCTTCATAGCCATGACCCACCTGTTATTCATAGGGACTTAAAGTGTGACAATATTTTTGTCAATGGAAATCAAGGGGAGGTGAAAATTGGTGATCTAGGACTTGCTGCTATTCTTCAACAGGCACGTTCAGCTCATAGTGTTATAGGTAACGTTTGATTTACTTGTAGTTTTATTGTTTTTATGTGGCATGCAATAGGTGTTTATACCTTGAAGGTAATGATGTAATGTGATTTTGATACCAGGCACACCGGAATTCATGGCTCCGGAGCTTTACGAGGAGGAATACAATGAACTTGTAGATATATATGCTTTTGGAATGTCCTTGCTGGAGCTAGTGACCTTTGAGTATCCATATGTTGAATGTGCTAACGCTGCTCAGATATATAAGAAAGTGACAGCAGTAAGTCATTTGTTTCTCTCGGTGTAATATTTGAATCTTTTCTGCAATCAGCATGTTTGTTGGCTGGAATATGTATTATAATGCTTTTTGTTCCCTTTAGATTCATTCTTGCACTAGTTTTTATGGGGACCGCTGTGTGGTATGGGGTATTAAAAGAAATTAGCCCCTGACTAATAAAGGTTCTCTTATCAAAATAATTGCCTGAAATTATGTTCACACTGTCATGGTTGTTCATTAGAGTACTTCTCTAAGGAGTTACGTGGACCTCGCATTTAGATAATGGATGTTTGGTGTTGAATTTTTTTTGTACCACAAAACCCTCGGCTCATCTCCATCCTATTGAGATGGATCGGCATGGAGTTTGTCAGATATTTTGTTTGTGATCGACTTTTGTTTGCATGTTTTGTTGTTGATCTTCTTGTCGCTCTAAAACTAGATTATCAGTGAGATCCATAGCTCTATGATTTTGATGTTAGAAGCCTAGGAAGAAGGAAAAGTAATAGTTTATTGCTTCTACTTTTATGCATATTTTAGTTGCTCCAATTTGGATCGAGGAAAGTTTACTTATATTTTTCTTGACTTCTCTTCTGCACCCTGCAAACCCGTTGTTTTTCATTGTTCCTGCTTGAACAGGGAATAAAACCTGCATCATTGGAAAAAGTTAAGGATCCTGGGGTTCGGTCATTTATAGAGAAGTGCATTGCAGAAGTCTCTGAGAGGTTGTCGGCAAGAGAACTTTTGATGGACCCATTTCTCCTACCTGATGAGGAATCTGGAAGTAGAGGTCGCTGTTTGCAATTCCAACCCTTGGATGCAGGTACATGTGACTGGTTTCCGCCATTTCTTTATTGGAATTCTGTCATACTTCCCAGTTTTTGACACTTCATATTTGAAGATAACAATGGCAATCAGCTTGACCGAGGAAAAGACTCTGAAGACTCTATTCCCGAGGGAAGTCGAGATTTCACAGTGCAGGGTCAAAGAAAAGACCATAATACAATATTTTTGAAACTTCGAATTGCAGATTCATCAGGTTATGTTTTTTTCCTTACTCAGCTGATTCAGTGCGTTTTTTTACAAAGATTTCCCTCACGGGTGGAATTGGTTTTCTTCTTGAGCAGGTCATATTCGAAACATTCACTTCCCCTTTGATATTGAGGTGGATACTTCAACTGCTGTTGCTAGTGAGATGGTTGAAGAGCTTGACCTGACTGATCATGATGTCTCACTAATTATTGCAATGATTGATTCTGAAATCCGATCCCATATTCCTGATTGGGCGCCTATAGAAGCCTCTGGTGACAATGTTAAAGGTGAGATTATTTCAGAAAGTGCCGAATCTGGAGCTGTGGATGATGCTTCCCCCATTACTAGTGATTCTGGCCCATTTGTTCTGGAAAGATTACCATCCGGTCGGAAGTATTGGTCCGATTCACCCAAAGCTAGTGGGGAAACCTCACCACTTAGGCCTGGGCCATCTACCTTGTGGGCAGAGTCAGTAGCCTCTGGACACTGCTTGTATGAAGAAAATTTACAATCTCCTAGTGACCATAGAGATACGGATTCTTACCATTTTACTTCCTCGTTCGGCCATGTGGAATATTATTCTGATTGTGATAATAATGTGGAGGAAGCGAATTCTGGACCCCCTGATTCAGAAGTTGCTGATATTCCTGCCAGCCGTTCTTATTCGCTTGAGAAAATCTTGATACAACATGAAACAGATTCAACCGACGTCAAAATTATTGTTGATAAGCTAGAGCATCTATTGGAGGAGCAGCTTAGGGAGCTAGGTGATCTTCATAAGAAGCATGAACTAGCTGTTATGGATCTTCTGAATGACCTTCCCCAAGAGACTCGCCTGGAGGTTCTTAGCTTCTGCCATCAAAAGTTAACAGAACTTAAGTTGCACCATACATGGTACAAGTAATCCTTGGTATCGAAGTTCCTGTTTGATGTAAGTCTTGCAATCTGATCTAGCTCAGCCGAAGAAATTAATTTGATTGTTCTTTAATCCTGTCGTTTTCATCCTTATCTTGCGGGTTGAAGATATTCCAGAACGATCAATGCTTCTTCTAACCAGTGAGAGTGCTAAAAAAAACTAAGGTCAGGTAAATGAAATACGTTTATTATGGACCTGTTCTTGATCTCAGCTTTTTGCTTCTTGCTGCTCTTGTTGAAGTGGACCAGGAAAACCACGATTATAGCTCGAACACGTATGCCATAGATTAGGACAATGCTGCTAGGTGATATATCATTAAATATTTATCTTATTTCGAACCTGAATACCTTCGATATATTTCTCTCTATTCCCCAGATAATCTAACTTTCTCAGAAAAGTATAAATGTATATAGCTACCATCTTTGTGTATTAACAATGTTACACGACATTTATTCTTGAATCGACTATCGTTGTTGTCTGAAGAGACTACTTGTTATTTTACTGGTGAGATTGTTCGAGGATGACTGGAAGTTGTTTATATTTGTCTGTGCTGTAAAGAAATGTACGTTGGCAATGGTTATAGTGCGGTGCTGTGTTTCTTTGCAGTTTAGTATATATTGGTTGTAAGCTTTGGCCAGTTTTTTGAAGCCTTCTGTTTCTTTTTTTATTTTTTCTTTATCGATTCAATAATTTTAAGGACTGAATAATAATTTGTATAGGATGTCATTTACTATAGCAATATAAGTTACTTTAAAAGTAACAAAGTTTGTATACATATTCTTTATGGAGTATTGTTATTATTCTTGCAGCCTGTTTTTGCAGAAAATAATTTTCAAAATTAATATGAGCTTGGAGCTTGTAATTTTTGTGGCCCAAATTTTTGAACGTGGACCAAAAGTAGACACAAATATTTGTGGGCTTCCATTGTTTAGTGCAACTGATTCAAGTCTCTTTTCTTCATATAGGTAGGCCAGAAGAAATGTATGAGATCATACCTCAAAGAAAATAATACGTCTCTCATTAAATTATTTTTGAATTAACTTAAAGCATCGCATATTCCAATTGTTGTCAAGGAAAAAAATTAAGAGAAACTGTTGGATTTGACGTGACACGTGTCAAGATCTGGTCGTAGTTGCGCACTTGGACTAAAATATTTTAATTTAAAAAAACTTGAGGATTGGATAGGTAAAAATATTAAAAAAAAAAAAAACTTGAGGATTGGATAGGAATCGCACGAAAGGCCATATTTGCTCTGCCAAACATATAACACGCTCACACACACTTGTTATCCCTCCAAACCCCATCCATCCCCACTCTCCTCTCTTCTCCTCTCAGCTGTCTCCGCCCATGGCTTCAATTTCAGCAGCTGCCGTATCATCGACGACCGCCACAAAATTGGGATATCCCTCGGCCCCTTTTCTCTCGAATCCCATTTCTTCAAAACCCACCAAAGTCATCCTATCCTCTTCTTTCACACCCTCCTTATCTACTACTCTCTTCCTCCAACCCACCACTGCTACCACCGCGCCGCTCCGCCGCTTCACAATCCGCGCAGCGCGTGGAAAATTTGAGCGCAAAAAGCCCCATGTAAACATCGGTACAATTGGCCATGTCGACCACGGGAAAACAACCCTCACTGCTGCGCTTACCATGGCTTTAGCTTCCGTTGGTAACTCTGCTCCTAAGAAATACGATGAAATCGATGCTGCCCCTGAAGAGAGAGCTCGTGGGATTACTATTAATACAGCTACCGTTGAGTATGAGACTGAGACACGGCATTATGCTCACGTTGATTGCCCGGGCCATGCTGATTATGTTAAGAATATGATTACTGGAGCTGCCCAAATGGATGGAGCGATTTTGGTGGTTTCTGGGGCTGATGGACCAATGCCGCAGACGAAAGAACATATTTTGTTGGCGAAGCAAGTTGGGGTTCCTAATATGGTGGTTTTCTTGAATAAAGAAGATCAAGTTGATGATGAGGAGTTGATTCAGTTGGTGGAGCTTGAGGTAAGGGAGTTATTGTCTTCTTATGAGTTCCCTGGTGATGATATTCCTATCGTTTGTGGTTCTGCGTTGCTTGCTTTAGAGGCTTTAATGGAAAATCCCAAGATTAAGAGAGGGGAGAATAAGTGGGTGGACAAGATTTACAAGTTAATGGATGAGGTAGATTCTTACATTCCTATTCCACAGAGGCAAACTGATTTGCCATTTCTGATGGCGGTTGAGGATGTTTTCTCGATTACGGGTAGAGGAACCGTGGCTACCGGTAGGATAGAGAGAGGGACTGTTAAGATTGGTGATAATGTGGATCTTGTGGGATTGAGGGATACTAGGTCCACAATTGTGACAGGAGTTGAGATGTTTCAGAAGACTTTGGATGATGCCATGGCTGGAGATAATGTTGGGTTGCTGTTGAGAGGTATTCAAAAGATTGATATTCAGAGGGGTATGGTGCTGGCAAAGCCGGGAACCATCACTCCACATAAGATATTTGTGGCAATTGTTTATGTGTTGAAGAAGGAAGAGGGTGGAAGGCATTCCCCGTTCTTTGCAGGATATAGACCTCAGTTTTACATGAGGACTACTGACGTAACGGGGAAGGTGAATTCCATTATGAATGACAAGGATGAGGAGTCAAAGATGGTGATGCCCGGTGACCGTGTCAAGATGGAGGTTGAGCTAATTATGCCGGTTGCTTGTGAGCAGGGAATGAGATTTGCCATCAGAGAGGGAGGCAAGACTGTAGGCGCGGGTGTCATTCAGTCCATTATTGAGTGAAGTGGATGATATATGGAGGACCATGAATTGATCTATACTTGTTATTGTGCATTTGAACTAATGATATACAGGTGACCATGGATTGATCTTCCCTTGGGAGTGCATTCATTTTCAGTTAATCGTCATCAATTATTCCCTTTTTGGTTTAGTTTTGTTATGCATTAGTGTATTAGTCTAGCTTAAGAACATCGCTGTGATTATTCAATGAAAGATCCAATATGTTTTGCTCCTCTTGTTCTTAGAGCAACTAATAGCCACCTTGTTAAGTGATTCTGCTCTGGACTCTGGAGAAATGAGAAATTTCCTTATTTTCTTGATTGCTTGAACCCCACCAAAGACAAAATAACTGCATGTTATTTTAGGAAGCAGCTTTGGGAAAGCTAAGGGAAGCATCTAAAATGAGTTTGGTCTGTCCCATTTTGCCTTTTGACGAGGTGGTGAATTTTGAGATTTTGCTTGTCGGAAAACATTGGCATTCCCATCATTGTTCCATATTATTGCGGCTGAGTAAGGAGAACATATGAAAACTCACAATTTATATGGAATATATGTGTATTATCTTCCTGAAATAGCTTTGTTGATGCAATCTTTGAACTTCTATTTATATTTCAGGTGCAATAAATGCTTGATATTAGTTGTTTCTGTCCATGAATTTGTAACCAATAATCATTTGGTCACTTAGTTCCATGTCTACTGATCATTGCATTACCTTAGACTAAATTTAAAAAGAAGTTCTGAAGGACGGACCAAGGGCTGAACAGATACAATTCAGTTATATCTTCTGGATAATTTTCTAACAAACTCCAGTTTCGACCCTTCATGAAAATATATCATCTCTCCCATAAGACTAAATTCATGGGTCCACACTTGATTATGTGCTAGTGTACTATCCCAGGACTCAACGTGTGAAGTGTGCAGAGGTGCATTACCGTACTTTTTTTTTATTTACAACGGGGAAGGGGAAGGCTGGAACACACGACCCTCTTGCCTATATCCGACTAGCAGCTTCACCTAAACACGGAGTTTACCATGGCAAGATTTATCCTCAGAATTTAGGCCAGATACAGAGATGTGTAGTGAGTGGCAACAGTCGAGGTTGTAAAATATAAACTCGAACAAGGTTATTTCATCTGCAAAGCGGAACTCCTCTTTTTTTTTTCCCTGAAACCAAGTAGCATCTTCTTGATTTGGTTTTGTTTTGGCTTAATGATATCTTGAACTTTAACAACACATAATACTGACATGTTCCATCGTTCTCCACCAATATAAAACTATTCCGTCCACTGGGGAATCCTGTGACCTATGTTCCAACTTCTGCTTTGGTCATAACGAAAAGGAAGATTGAATCAGATGTCATTCTGGGAGATATGGTTTATGTTACAGTTCCATTTTTTGTGCCTCTTCTTATTTGGAAACTTGAATTGACAGGATAATTGTGCTTAAAAATGTATCTTTTTTTTTCAAAAATTATACAGCACATCTTTCACAAAGTTGTGTATGTGACCACTTAATTAGATTGTAGGACTATGGTTTCAATCATATTAAATTTGGAGTGTGAGGAAACTTAATAAAAAAGGACCTATTACTACGCAGATACGAATTACACAGAGATCCCATTTAGATGTTTTATGTGATTTGAATTGATGAATTATCAGCGATATACCGATTGATTTTATTCTCCAAATTAATCGAATTCACAAATTACGCACAAATACTGTATATTAAAGGTTATCCAAAACAAAAACAAACAAACAGCATAAAATATGTATTCATTTCAAATTAACTTTATTCGAAATATTCGATATTTTGGGTTTTAATTTGAAAAAAAAAAACGAAAACCACGATGCATTAATAGATAATTTTAAAAGTTGTATCTAATTTCTAGTTCTCATGATTCAACGCCGCCCCCCCCCCCCCCCAAACGATACGAAAAGGTCGGGCCAACCCGCCTCTTTAAAACCCTTGAAAAACCTCTGTTCGTGGGAGAATCAAAAGAACGAGCAGCCATGAATCATATGAAGAGAACAGTCCGATTCGCTCACTCTCTCTCTTCAATTCAACTATCTAAATCTCAATCAATTCCCAAACTAGTCAACCCCTTTTCTCAATTTACACCTTTTCTTTTCGCAAAGATTCGGTCTTTAGAAAGCAGAACTCATGAGCAAATTCTCTTCTTTTCATCGAGTCCGGAATCAGTTTTATCCCTTTTCTCGTCCGAAGATTGGAGTAAGAATTTAGATAAAGAGATGCAAGATTCAAATTTGGCTCTCACCCATGAAAATGTTGTGTTTATCTTGAAGAAATTAAGCAAAAACCCGGAAAAAGCTTCAAGGTTCTTCAAATATGTTAACGAAGATGGGTTTGAGCCTAGCTCTTCTATTTACAGTTTGATGTTGAGAATATACACAAGAAAGGATTTCTTGAAGGAATTTTGGGTCACGATAAAGGAAATGAAAGAAAAGGGGTATTATCTTGATGAAGAAACGTACAAGACGATTTTTTCAACTTTTCGTGGTTCGAAGATGGAAAACGAGGCCGCAGCATTAAGACATTTTTATCAAAGGTTAATTAGAGAGAACGCCATGGGGGAAGTCGTGAATGAGGTGGTTGAGATCATTAAAAGTTTGGAATGGGACGAACGGGTTGAGAGGAAGTTGGAGGAGATGAAATTTGTGGTTTCGGATAATTTTGTGTTGAGGGTGTTGAAGGAGCTTAGAGGGAAAGGGTATCTCTTGAAAGCTCACAGATTTTTCAAGTGGGTGGAAAAAGGTTTGGGTTTCAAGCACAACAGTGTTACTTACAATGGAACCTTGAGGGTTCTGTGTTGGGTAGAGTCGATCACAGAGTTTTGGAGTGTCATGGAGGAGATGAAAAGTGCTGGTTTTGAGATGGATCTTGACTCGTATATAAAGATTACGAGGCAGCTTCAGAAGAATAAAATGTTGAAGGATGCAGTGAGACTCTACGAGCATATGATGGATAGCCCGTTTCAGCCATCTTGTAAGGAATGCGATATGCTTTTACGAACCATTGCCACACATTCTAGTCCAGATCTTGATTTGGTGTTTAAAGTAGTGAACAAATTCGAGGCAGCTGGATATTTGATGTCTAAGAGTGTTTATGATGGAATTCATAGGTCTCTCACGAGCTTGGGGAAGTTTGATGAAGCGGAAAAAATTGTTCAAACTATGAAGAGCGCTGGTTACGATCCAGATAATATCACATATAGTCAATTGGTCTTTGGACTTTGTAAAGCAAGGAGGTGTGATGAAGCATCTATCGTCCTAACTGAGATGGAAAAACGAGGCTGTAGTCCTGATATCAAGACTTGGACCATATTGATAAAAGGACATTGTGTGGCTAACGAGGTTGATGAGGCAATGCTTTGCTTTGCGAAGATGATGGAGAAGGGATTTGATGCTGATGCTGACCTCGTAGATGTGTTGGTTACTGGGTTCTTGAGTCAGGACAGAGCAATAGGTGCATATACATTGCTACTTGAATTGGTGAAAAAAGCTAGGTCACGGCCTTGGCAAGCTACTTATAAGAACCTGATCCAAAAGCTACTTGGAGGGAGGCAATTCGAGGAGGCTCTTGAGCTTCTACATATGATGAAGAAACAGAAGTACCCGCCTTTTTCCGAACCCTTTGTCAAATATATTTCAAAGTTTGGGTCGGTGGAAGATGCTCACGAATTCTTGAAGACCTTGAGTGTGAAAGAGTATCCATCTGTTTCTGCTTATCAACATGTTTTCAGGTCCTTCTTTGATGAAGACAGACATTCTGAGGCTAAAGATTTGCTATTTAAGTGCCCACATCATATTCGTAAACATCCAGAAGTAAGCAGTCTTTTTGGTTCTGCGACTTAATGTGTAGAAATGCTGGTATTTCTCTGGAAGCGAAATATAAATGGTAAGGTAAAAAAACAGTTAAACCCCAAAATTATTGATAAAACAATTATATTATTGTAGAAACTCCAGCAAATATGACCACGTTCAAGTGTTTCTGCTGAAATTTGGCAATTGAGCTAATTTGTCTGATACAAATAATGGATTAATACTCCATTTCTGTAACCCTTTCCAGGAAATTTATGGGCATATAACTGATGGGTCGAGCGACCCTTAATGGCAGCTTTCTGTGTTCTGTGTAGCTTTCATTTGTTCAGTTTCTGAAACATGGTCCTGACATATTTGAATGAGAACCTTGATGTTGAAAGTGGTGGTGTTGCGAAAATTAATCGTAATTCAGTCAGTCGGGCGTCTCAGAACATTCTCGTTTTGCTGTTTCTATCATCTTCCGCAAGAATTTGTCTGGTCCACAGGTAAAAGGATTTGCAAGGGCCGCGTGTGCCAAAAATGGAAGTTTTCTGAGTGTTCTTCCACTTAAACCCTGCAGATTGAAATATATAACTAGCAAATGTATCCCAAACGGTGGACTTGGGAGGAGCTGAAATCTGAGAAAGATATTTGCTTGAAATTTATTCCACGTATGGGACGCTCTTGCTGTATGGACAGAACTATGATGAAATGTTTGGTTTTCGCTTAAGTTTTGGGTGATTAAATTTTAATGACATTTCAGGGAAAAAAATAACCTTGGGACTTGTAGTTTAGCATTTCTTTTGTTTCCAAGATTGTTCAAAACTATGCTTCAAATCCACGCAGGGAAGATGAAGAAAATGAGAACCTTTTGCTCGAAATCATAAAATTCAAAATTTCCTGCAATTTTAATTTCTAGTCGCAGACAAGATAGAAACACTCCCAAGTTTTAGGTGGAAAATCCTGATACTGAGACTTTGATGGATGTACAAAATAAGTAAATGAAGTTACCTTGCATGCTTCTGCAACTTCAAGCAATTGTTTAGACAAATTTAATGGGGCTGCGGACTCCATTGCTCCCGTTGTCGAATTTAGCTGCTCTTTAAGACTAGTAAAACTGTGAAGAAGGAGATCACCATCCTGCATGAATACCATATCTTACTAAAAGATTTGCAGAACTGCAGTGACCAGTCAGTCTATTCCAACTAATACACCAAGTATCAACATAGTTTAGTCCATTCCAAAGACTTATCCCCAACCCCATAGCGTTGAGTCGAATGGTTTTCTTTCTGCCATCAACTACATCAGATTTCCCTTAAATTGCCGTGGCAAAAATATACATATTCCACATTTCCAAATCATCGAAACAGTAATCCACCCATTGAAGCATGGTAATTTGGCAATTCTGAATGAAAAAATCCCGTGATCGATATTATAGTACAATAAAACACACCTCAGCTGAACAAATTAAGAACACTGAGTACTCAGAAGTCAAAATCAGACATAAAAAAAACTTCAGATCAAGGGTGAATAACCTTTTGTTTTAATATATTCAAATATACTACGAGCTAAAAAAACATTTGTCCAATGTTGTTTCAATATTTTTTCATTGTTCTTCTCCTACGTCAAAGTTGAGAGAGGTGGAAATCAAGCAAAACGAAATGAGCAAAATCATGGGCCGAGCTGGGCTAGTGTCAGTTGAATTTACCGAATTGGGCCGCGCTTCCATACACGTTTAGGTATGTATACCTACAAACATTACAAATCATTTTCGTTGTTTTGTAGTATATGTTACATATAAACGAATCGAAAAATAGCTGGTAAATGATTTTTAAAATATACTATATATAATGGTATTATAAAAATCCCATTTCACCTCATTTTTCAAAAAATAAAAATGTATGTTTGTATGCTGCTAGCTAGGTTACCACAATTATATATATATAAGTTGGTCCATTAAGCACTTGCCGGAAGATAAGTTAGTCCATTAAGGACTTGCCGGAAGATATATGAATCTATTTCAACATTTACAGCAATGTCAATCAATCAAGATTTAAGAAGACTATAACTCATCCTTGAGAATATGTACCTGGACCTGGGAATCTGATAATATTCCAGTCCGCATAAGTTCAAGCAAGCAAGATCTTAAAATTTCAAAGCGTGCTTGGAGAGTTGGAGGTCCCACATATGCCTTTATATCAGCTCGATCCACGAAAGCAATATCTGCATCCACAAAATGATGGAAGTTCAAGCACTTGGCACATGGGTTTTCCGAACTTACATAATGTGTTTCCAGCAAACAAAATAAAGAAATTAACATATTTGCGTATAACTTCAACTTCAGCATTTGTCAGATGTTTAATCAAGAAAAACATAACATTTAAGGATGGTAGAAGCTTGAGTGATGAAGTTGAGTGGGTGCAAAAATTAAGGAAAACCACATGGATGAACTTCAATGTAGAAAATATGAGGAAAAGAAAAGAGAATTTAGCCAACAGTTGCAGCAATCTCAATCCCTTCTTTGAAAACTTAGATTCTCATATAAACGTGCGCCACCGAAAGCTTCAGTTCAGTTGGTCTTATGATGGAGTTTAACTTTTAACTGTTACCGTACTTGCATCAAACTTGGAAAGGCAAAACATAGTTGCATTGCCGTGGTGTCATTTTCTTAACAAAGGGCAGATTTATGATGAATAATTTAATACTTGTCTCATCACCCAAATATGGACCCGTGATTGTCTTCTGTAGGGGGATCTGATTATTCCATCTGTCTCGTAACTATACTAAAGTTTCTTTTATTTTCAATTTTTAATGAACAAACTTTGTCAGTTCCCATGCAAAACAAAGGCCAATAATCAACTCCAGACTTCAAATCCTCCACAACTGAACGAGAATGATGTGAATCAGTTACCGGTTGAAATTCATCAATTCAATGAGGTCGAACTGACATTATGTATGATACTGTGCATTAGAAGAAATTGAATGCATAAAGACTATGACGCTTGGTAAATGAAGCAGGCAATCTGATAATGTGTCATACAAACATCTGATACACACATACACGCAATATAACCTTACCTATAGCAGCAGTTATATTTGAGGTGGTTAGAATTATCACATTGGGTGAGGACTTCAACTTGTCCATCTGGGTCAGGAGAGCGTTGACAACCTGGGAGACAATATTAAGTATTTCAAGGTATAAATGGTTCACATGCACACTTGGTTACTTGAGGATATTCTTATGGCGTGAGAAATGTACCCGGATGGAATCAGAAGGTTCAGATCCAGACAAAGCAGCCTTCCTAGCGGCAGCTAAACTTTCAACTTCATCTAGGTATTTCATTCAAAAAGATTAAGGCACGCTTTAAGGTAATTAGGCCAGGACAATTATTAATATACCATCAAAATTTCTTACCAATCAAGACAAATACGAGATTGTTTTCTTCTTCAACCATTTCTTGAATCTTAGAGAAAAGTTTTGCAACCTGAAATCACAATGATGTAACAACAACAAACAATCAACAGTAAGGATTGGGAAAACTTAAACATGTGGTATCCCCCATCACAGTTGAAGTTGATAAACATGCAACTTCAACACAAATTTAAACATAATATGGTATGCTCTGTTATTGGCCTTAACTGTGTAAAAGAACACTGTACAACTCATCATACTTAAATTTTGATAATTGAAATTCGAAGTATTGAAAGGCACCAATTCAATGATGGCGGCTTATACTTAAGGAAGATTTCTTGCAAGTTGGTTTCATTGAGTAGTAAATAATTTTAAGCTGAAGAACTAGTGCACACGGAATGCTATTTTCTCAAAATTATTGCTATCTGGATCAGGATATTATAATAACATGATCAACATATGAAATTAAAGAAAAATATAGGATGCTTATTATGGTCTGAAGCTGCCCTTGTATCCCTGGAAACAACTCAGACTCATGCTTTTCATTGTCATGAGAAATTGTAGACTTCCATCTATCTTCTAGTTGATGTCCTCTGTTTGAGGTCATTTCTGTCCATATTCAGATCAACAATCTATAATCATGTACATTCAGGCCCTCAGGGACAGGAGTACATTAATTTTCGAATCTACTCTTAGATGGCCATTTTGGAAGCTAAATCCCCGAATTTCTAATTATATCAATTCCAACACAGCTAAAATCTAACCTTGGGTGAGGAAATCTAGTAAGAAAAAAAGTTAAATTGAATGTAAAGGACAGTGGACATACCAGCTTGCCACTTTCAGAAAACCATTTACTGAACAAGGAATGTGCATTAACCTCGATCAACTGACACTGTGGGTATCTAATTTTTAAACAATATCAAATGCTGAACCGAAATGATGAAATGTAACTGAATATGGACTAAATATGAAATGACTGCTAAACATACAAAACAGTTTTTAATCATACCTGGAGCTTAAGCGTATGGAGAGTTTTTGTGCCAATGCTTTACACAGAGATGTTTTCCCCGTACCAGGAGGTCCATGAAGAAGAACAATGCTGCATAACCATTGAAAAAGGATCAGCAATCGTCTGGAATATTCTTATAGAATTCTGTAGAATTTAGTCAGACAAATTTACTCTAACAAACACACCCCTTTTAAGTAAGACATTAAACACCTATTGATGCATAAATCATAATATCTACTTCTGCCATGCATTGAAGCGCTTTCCAACCCATTATAGCAGCAAAGCAACCCACTTTCAACCCATTTCCCATCATAACTCAAGAGAAAGGTGCAATGTCTGATTTCTGAATTACATCTAAAGAATTAAGAAATAATATGCAAGAAACATGGCCATTTTCTGATCCTAAATGATTTGTGTTTTGAACCAAATGCTATACTAAACAAAAGAACAGATTTTTTCGTGTGTATTCTGGACTTTGAACTCTGACCATAAAAATGTAATCTTTATGGTACTATTTCAAACCAGTAGTTAAATATTTCTAAAAACAATGACTCTCACCGGTTCCATGACACAAGAAAAGGATTCACGCCCTTTTCAGTAAAAAGCAATGCACTCGCTGCATATCGTAGTAACCTTTGCTTCAAGCCAGATTCATAAATTAAGCTGCAAAAAGAAAATAATGATAACAATAATAAAAATAATAATAATAAACATGACATCAAGGTTCTACATTTATCAACCTAAAACGGGGTACTCCCCAACAAACCTTTCCCACAGACCATCAAATTCATTTGCTGGAAGAATCCATTCATTAAAACTAGCATGTTGGCCATCATTATTTAATTCCTCGCAAGGCCCTTCCTCACTCAGCTGAAATTGCAAAAATTAGACAACTGCAGAAATAATTGTTGAAAAAAAAGTCGAATTTGACCCGTACCAATGGCAAAAGGTTAAGGTGGTTGAAAATTATTTCTGGAAACAGTCCTTTTTGTCCACGATTCTTGCTTTAAAATGATTTATTTACTCTATATAAGGTGTTTACAGTCCACTTCATGCAATCAAGGTCCGAGATAACTAGTCATCAAACTAACGATGTTCCTACAGATACTTATAAACAATCTAAATCATGCCTAATATAGAAAGGGTCGGTAAATTGTGTTTGCTGTTATAAATGGACTTGGTACCAGGATGAGGATTCATTTTTCAAGGCTTTAATAAAATACATACAATCAAGAGATAAAATCAGCAGTTGTGCTAACGATCAGCTACAATCATAAAACTGACCTGAAAAACATGGATGACCGGTCTGACTTGCCAGAACAGTAGAATATCGTTCTTTTCGACCCACATGTCTATAAACAACAAAACGAGAAAAGGAATCAGAGTTTATAGCTGCATCTTAATTTTCAAGTATTTTAATGCAAATAACCATGAAAGAATGTGGAAATCCTCCTTTCATTTCCAGATCTCTTTCTAAAAAAACCAAATTTGAACCAATAAAAATGATTTAATAAAATAATCCGCTATACCTGAATCACATATACATATCCTTTGAACATTATCTACAAGAAATGAATTATCCACTGGAAGCGGGATTGGACCATCAGCATAGCTCATGCTTCTCTTTTCGAGCATACTACATACAAGAACCCAAGATAAAATATTTTAAAAAAAATTCCAAAAAAATAAGAAAAATAAAGACAGAATGAGGTAAGAAAAGTCTCGACCTACATTATTCACACAGAAAAATTACAAATGTCTAAATGAGAAAGTTAAATACCACCGAAATTTTACCTTTCGACTGTTGACCTAACATCATCAAACCGAGCTGTACTGGAAGGTTTCAATAAAACTTCAACTGTGACAGCAATTCAAAAAATTTAGGTTAATCTGGAAAAATAAATTCCACAGTTGGATTCAATATTGATCAAACTTAGCATATTTTGCAAATTTACGCCGTTTTAGCTTGCACCTGAAACAAGGACTTTATCTTCGTTGAATATCGGCGGATCAGGAGGCCGAGCAGATGATGCAGCTGGTGGCTCAGTAACGGCGGCGTCTTGTTCGAGAACGCCGCATTGGGCGGGGTTCTGCATGGTGATATCCATGGGAACACTCGTTTCAGCTGCTGTCATAGCAAGAAATCAGAGATATTGAAGGTGAAGATCTGATTGCTGAAACACAAATTGATTGTGTGAATTGGGTGTTTAACTTGAAATTGAAACCGAGCGCGGGAGAGATCATTATTTGAGAATGCCTCCCTCATATTTTGTATACATTTTATATTTATATTTTAAAAAAAACTATATTTATATTTATACTTTTTGATACATTTATATTTAACTATAATATTTAAATGAATTAAAACATGGCTAATAACATTTATCAACTGAAATAAACTAAGCCATAAAAAATAAAAAATCATGACCATAGACGGTATATGAATCAAAAAAATTATCTTATTCACTTGACACACTTTCCAATATGCTTCTTGGTTGATTTTGACAACCCAACAACTCTTTGTCGTAGTTTTTTATAACATGCATATAACTATTTTGGTATGCTCAGCAAGTATCCGATCGTCTTTAACATCTATTATTAATTTATGTTATTTACAATCATTATTCGAGATCTGACATGCTCGTAGTTTGCTTCTTTATCACGACATTTTTTCAATTTTCTACATTATTTTTATCTGATAATCTTATTTTTCCGACTATTTTTTTGTTGTTAAATGATTTTTCAACTTTTGACAATCAACTATAACTCCTAAGAAAAAATACTTTTACTCGTGATAAGTTTTCACTTGTGACTAAAAGTATATATAACCATATATATTCTTCAACAACATAACCAATGAATGATGTTGCACCTTCTTCAAATATTGTGATATTTGTGATATCATTTTTATATATTTAGTATCAATATTATCAACATATAGCTATAAGGTTAATAAATTTTTAACAACTATTTCTCAATCAGCATGAGAAAAATACTTGAAATCTCTTCAAATGGCTATATCTTAGAATTGTGTGCTCATTTAATTTGACGCAATTCAAGAAAGTCATATTGATCGTCATTTTTTGGAAGCTTTGAAATAATGATTGTATGCATCATGTCATAAGGATGATATAGTTTCAATCACATTTGTTGCGTTTAGAACATAATATTATATTATTCATTGAAACAAAACAAATTTTCTTTTATCGAGTTTATATTTTGTTTTATAATATTGTATCTCTTGTTGAAAGACATACAAAATTAATTATTGTATTTTAAAATATTGAGAAGAGATACGGATAATATAATTAAGATATGGATATGAGATATCATTCAAATATATGTCAAAGTATTTGTCTTATTCAATAGCTCGTCTAATAATAAAACCATTTATATTTCATGAGCATTTTATGATAGTCAAAATTAATTTGATGAAATATTATAGAACTTTATTTGAATTTTAATATTTGGCTAAGTGAATTTATTAGACGATGAGTTTTCTATGCTACCATCATATATGTTATGAATTAGCTGGTTAGACACTTTGACTAAAAAAAAGAGACAAAAACAACCTCGTAGTCACCTCGAAATATATCGAGATAATATTGGAGAAAATAAAATGAAACTGGCTCAATGTCTCAATAAAATGCACAGAATTGATCTATTACATTGTGTCAATAAAGCTTTAGAATTGTTCTAATACTATTATAAATAGAATGAGAATTATGCACAATTTGTTTTTCATATATTTCTTTTTATGAATGAAGAATTTTTTTTTTTGAAAAACTATTTTATTGAGATATATCGATATTTTATATGACATCCATATGTCGCACAACCATGGAGTAGCAATATAATCATTATATAACATTTAACGTACACATACAATTCTTCAATTTCTTCTTCGTTGAAATTTAAATATGAATCATTCTTGATTTTAACATTTTGCTTTAAATATGATTTAATATATATGTATATGTTTCATGTTAGTTAGTTGGACCTAATTTGAAATATCTATTAAAAAAATGTGCATGAATTATATCATATAGAAATTAGGACATAGTATGTAGGACCGAGCGCTTGCCGCTTTACCAAAAGCTATAGCTAGTAGTAATGTTGCAGCTCAAATCTTTTAAACCGCACAGCAGCTCAAGCACCACGGTTCGGCCGCTCTACCAAGCAGAGACAATTATTGAACCCAACAATCTCCCTCTCAATAATTGCACTCCTTGAAATCAATTGGAATCAAACCCGTGACCTCGGCTCTAATACCAATTGTAGAACTGAGCGCTTGCCACTTTACCAAAAGCTATAGCTAGTAGTAATGGTGCAACTCAAATCTTTTAAACCGCATAGCAGCTCAAGCACCACGGTTCGATCGCTCTACCAGGCAGGGACAATTATTGCACCCAACATAGTAATACACAACATTATTTTTTTTATCTAACATGTCTTTTTTTTTCATCCATTATATTTGTCTTAACTTTTTTGTTCAAAATTTAACGCATTTCGTAGACTATATGTATGAAAAACCAAGAAATTATATAATTCACAGAAACCATTTATTCTCTTCGTAGAACAGAAGACCCAAAATACGTGGCTTTGATTGGTGTACTCTCATACTTATTTTTATATAAACAACAAGACACATCATATAATATCAGAAAAATCAATTACCACCAACAATACTAACCAAAACGAATAAAAAATTCATAACACAAACAACCTCGATAAGAAAAAAATGATAACTCAAAGTTTAAAAATAATTTATTTAGTACAATAACAAAGAAATTGATGTATATACGAGTAATGAAAAGCATAAATCACTTTCAAATTAAATATTAACTCATATTATTCACAATTTGTATAAATTTTCAAATATTTTTTTCAAATAAAGAGAAGACGACTTATTAATGTCATCGTTTTATAGATATTCATTCCACTTCTTTAGAATAATACAAATGAAAAATGGTGTCTTGAAATCATGATAAAACCATTTAGAAAAGCAGCCGTAAAAATATAATACAAAGTCACACAATTTTTCTTAAACCATAGAAAAATATTAGACTATTGACAAAATATATCTAGCAACAACAAAGCATGCGTTAACTTGTGATATAATTAAAATTTAGAATCATGCATAATCATTGAATTAGAACAAAATCGCATGCCAAAAATCTACTGGATATTATATATTTTAATAATTTATTTATATTTTTCGTTCACCATAGGACTCTTAGACCTACCAAATTTTGTAGTTCACCTATTATTTTCATAATAAATAATATTACAAAAATAATATAAGGAAGAACATTAAAATTAAAATGCCTTATATCAATCTAAGTAAAAAAATTGATTAGAGAATATAATACTGTCGTAAAAAATTTAAATATTGATTCATAGACAGAAGTTTGGAAATACATTTGTCCCAATAAATAAAAAATATTATTTCTTGATATTCTGAGACATAAGGTAAAAACGAAGAAATATTTCAATTTTTTTAATATTTTCTAAGTCACAGCAAACAGAAAACATGCATTATGTTTTTAAAAATTAACAAAATATCTCAACAATAAAAAATTGAAAAATAATAACCATCTTTGTTGGATATTTGATTTTGTTTTCTCTTTTCTTTGTGCAAACAAACAAATCACATAAACAATCCAAATACAATTACATGATCAATACAAATGACATATAACAATCAAACATGTTAACGCTAGGGTAAAAAAAACTCCTCTCATTGCAAGAACACAAAATGATCGAATGGAGCATATTATTTAGTAATATTTATTTAGCAGCATTTATAAAAAATGACTAAATAACTTAAAAACAATATTTGAAATAACTTATAGACAAACATTTTTCTCAATCACATATCTCTATTGATACATAAAAAGTCGGGAGAAAGGAATTTTGTATGAAATTAATATTTATTCATAATTTATTTTTATTCAATCCGACTCATCTCCCTTTGTCTTCCTATTATTATTTGATGGCAATGTATAAATCTAAGTAATTAAAATTAAATTAAAAATTAAATTAAAATAATAATCAGTTTGATTGAGTTAAATAAACTATTAATGATCTTATTAAACTAAGATAAAAAATAACTTAAATAACACCATTAATATGACAAATCGTAAAACAAAAAAATAATATAATAATAAACTCATAAATGAAAGTCATATAGATTAATAGATAATATATTATTTAGTAATATGTATTTAGCATCATATATTGAAAATTGATTAAATAACTTAAATATTTGCAATGAAACAACTTACATACAAACATTATCTCTCAATCACGTATTTTTGTTGATACATAAGTAATCTAAATATATCTACATTCTAAATGGGGAAAAATGTTTTATATGACTTTAATATTTATTAATAATTTAATTTTATTCAATCACATTCATCTCTATTCGTCTTCCCTTTATTACCTTAAGGTTCGTAATATTAACAATTTATTTAAATTTATAACATTATGATAATGATTTTCTGTGAATTTGATGTCAGCGTAAATATTAAAGTAAATAATTTTAAATTTAAAAATAAAAATATATTAATGATTATTATTAAATGAATAGATGAAAAACAAACAAAAAATAAACATGTAATTATGATAGTGATTTTCTGTGAATTTGATGTTAATGTAAATATTAAAATAATTAATATAAATTTAAAAATAAAAATGTATTAATGATATTTATTAAAAGAATATATGAAAAAGAAAACATGTATTAATGATTTAAAAATAAAAATGCATTAATGATTTAAATTTAAAAATAAAAATATATTAATGATCATTATTAAAAGATTATATGAAAAAGAAAATATATATTAATGATTATAATTAAATGAAGGTAATGATATTTATGTAAATTCACAATTATTATTAAAAAATATATGAAAAAAAACATGTATTAATGATTATTATTAAATAATAAAAATGTATTAATAATATAAATTTAAAAATAAAAATGTATTAATAATTATTATTAAATGAATATATGAAAAATAAAATATGTATTATGATTTAAAAATAAAAATATATTAATGATTATTATTAAAAAAATATATGAAAAGAAAACATATATTAATGATTTAAAAATAAAATGTATTAATAATTATTATTAAAAGAATGTATGAAAAAAAAACATGTATTATGATTAAAAATAAAAATGTATTAATGATTATTATTTAAAAAATATATGAAAAATAAAATATGTGTTAATGATTATAATTAAATGAAGATAAGGATATTTATGTAAAATCACAATTATTATTAAAAAATATATGGAAAAAAACATGTATTAATTATTATTATTAAATGAAAGTAAGGATATTTATGTAAATTCACAATTCACATTCATATAGATATAGATAAGTTGGAAGAAAATGAAATTTTAAATAAAATTCAATCCATCATTGCCGTATTTATTAAACTTTCGGAATTCGTTTGAAAGTTGGAAAGAGAAAAAAGAAAGAATATATCTGGTGCAACAGTCTCATGTATTTATATTCGTAAGACGTATCGACTCAATCTATACTTATAATAAAAATTAATAACATATAAGAGGATCTTTTAAAAAAAATTGTGAAGAAAGAAATATAAAATATAAGAGAAAATAGGAAAAAAAAAAGATAGAAATTATGCTTTTTTTTTTTTGGGGAGAGTTGAAATAAGATAAAAAAAAAAGGAAAAAAAAAGAGGTTTATTTCCTTTAGGAGTTGGATGTTTTATCCTCCCATTACTTACCACTTCTGGGTGGAATCCTCCGTGCACTTCCTTCCATTACTTTAAAAAACTCCCAAAAATAACTATTTTTTGACTTTTTCCTTCTAAATCTTTTCTCTACATTTTAATTAATGCTCTCAAACAAGTCTTAGCTCAACTAAGATCCAATTAGCGCTTTGTGGCATATTTGGTTGAAATTGCATCTTTTTTATTAAAAAATTATCATTATTGAGATACGGTGAAATAGAATTAGATTTTAGGGTATGTTTCTTTTGAGACGGTCTCACGAATTTTTATCTATGAGACGGATCAACCCTACCGACATTCACAATAAAAAATAATATTTTTAGTATAAAAAGTAATATTTTTTCATTGATTACCCAAATAAGATATTTGTCTCACAAAATATAACTCGTGAGACCGTCTCACACAAGTTTTTGTCTAGATTTTAACCAAATATGAGCAAACAAACAAGAAAATATTACCTTACTTGAATTGAAATGATTTGAAGTCGGATGCATTCCAATTTTAAAAATTATAATAATGGAAGTCCACCTAAAATATATTTATTTCCTAACAAAGTTTTGAACCGATTTATAATTTCATTTGGGCTCTACGTAAGTTCCATTATTAATTCAACTCAAGAAAAAGACAACTTAGACGCCATACATCCCATCTCCCCAAATTTCCTCATCTTTAATGGCAACAAGATAACTGCAGCCAAAAACTCATAAATGAGGCTCAGATTCATCCCAACATATTAGCATGGATCCATAAACATCCCCCTCACAAGATCCAAAAGACCATGAAGAAAAGCAAGATCCATGAACAAGAAAACTACGCCAATATCATCAAGGCCGTGGCACAGGCCTGGCATAGCCACTCCAGCAGCTCCATGATCGAATCCACTTCTGAGTTCGACGCTCACAGGCTGTGCTTCCGGTCGAAACCGACCCGGTTCAAGATCGAGGCGTTGCGGGAACAAGTGGTGGTGCCTGCAGGTGTGAAGAAATGGGATTTCGCTAAGTCGCTATGGGACTCTTATGAGATCGTGAATGTATCCAAGAAGTTGGAGAGATGCTTGTTGAATATGGATGATCCGTTTTCGGAGTCGAACAGGGTGAAGCGGGTTCTGGTCAAGAGGCGGAATGAGAGCAAGAGTAGCCTGAGGAATTTGTTCCAGATATCTTCAAGGAGATTCAATGAAGTTGGTTTTTCGTCAAAAGGGTAGTCTTGTTTTATCCTTGTATTGCCGGTTTCAGAAGCAAATTAAAGGCCCTTTTTTGAGTGATTCTTCTTCTGGTAAAAGTCAAGAAATTTCGTGCTATTGTGTTGGAAAAGAAGGGACTGATCATGTAATCTTCATGGTTCCGAAGTCTGGTTACTCCATGTTTTTCATATCTATCCCATTGTATTAATATGTTATCGCTTTTTTGGTCACCGATTCAAGCTTATGGGTTTGATGGGAGGATACTTCTTCCAGCCAAAATTTGACAAAACTTAAAACCATGCTCGCTGCATTATATGGATATGGAGTTTTAAAAAATAATTAACTGATTTTATTACTCACCTTATCAGTTGAATATATAGTCGAACTTCGGTATCTCGCAGTGTTGGATCGATGTCAATGGCTTGTGATGTAGTTCAAGTTATTCATGTGCATGAATATCAACACATATTTCAACAACCTATATTTATATCATCAATGACTTAAGTAGGCAGGCATGTTATTTATGCGTATGGTTGTAGGACAACGTTAATAAACATTATTTAGGTTACCACACTGCCTGCTTTATATCAATCCATATATAGATTCCAACCTTAATACCTCTTAAATGTTTTCCATTTATCAAAAGTTTGATGCTTCTTCTGAATGAATCCATTGGCCTCGATATCGATGTCGGTCTCCTCATCATGAACTTCATGTTTCCCATTCTTATCAATCTCCTCATGTTCAACAAAATGAAATTTCCTGTATAATTCCGGCACCCCATGATGCCCTTTATTATGATGATGATTCATGACGTGAATATTCTTCTGGTGATGATCCTCATTCTTGTCAGAGCCGTACATGGAGTCGCCCTTGAAGTTGAGACCATGGTAGGCAGCTGGGGCGTTGACGAAGGCATGGGGAACTTGAGAGACGGTGTGCGGCATTAGGAAATATTCATCGTCGGAGATGGAATCATCTTTGGCGTAATATTGAGTATAGACGGTGTAGTAGTCGTGGTGTTTTTGCATTTTCTTGGCTTGTATTAGTAAGTCCTGGTTGCCTGCCCTGGGAGAGTGGTGGAATAGAATTCCAAATTTACAGGTGTCTCATGTCCAAAAGATATTCCATAGTGACTAGCGACAGATCCAATAATTTAGTCGATACATGAAAAACTCGAGGGAGGGGTTGCGGGGAAACGTTATAAATTTATATTGCTTTTAGGTTTACATCTTAAATGATTAGTTAATGTCCATCCATCTCTCCCGGAGTCGAATTTTTCCCTAGGTTGGCATGAATCAGATTCTTGTCTTTCGTCCATTTTCATAATATTTGAATGATGTTTCTAGGGAATCTTAAATCATCATCGGCCGAAATCTTTGTTCGCGGAGAAATCATGGATTGAGTCGTAAATTCAAGACATATTAATTGACTTGGTTTCACAAACCGAGGAAGGATCTCTATATAGACAAAATAGCAGTCTTACTAGCGAAATGGGAGTTTGGGAGAAAAGATTGTTCTTTCCAAGGAATATAAAAAAACTAGTGAGATAATGAGACAACCTCAAAAAAAAAAAGGGAAATTCGCAAAAGTCACCTAAAATTTCAGCATAAGACACAATGACATATATGATCTCTATGCTTTGATTGCTCATTTTAACTGAACACCATAGATCATAAAAACCTGTAGACATTCCAAGACAAAAGATAAAGCTTTAGTCGAACGCATCGTGGCTACGTTCTGACTTGTAAATTTAGATTTGATTTATTTATTTATTTATAATTTGAAATCAATATGTGTTCGAATGGAAGAAAAACCTGTAAAATACAATGCTTCGGAAATATAAAAACATTTGATTTGAGCTATGAATATGAAATCAGCCGGACCTGAGCACAACAGAGTGGGAATAGGATAGTTTGTTCTTCTGTATGCAACATAAATAGGTTTCATTCCAGGAAACAGATAAACAGTTCAAAACCAAACATGAGATATGTTAACAACGGGACAAACAAGTTCAACCAGCACAAATCCAGGATAAACAAGATATATAAGAGATCGAGAACCGGAAACAAGCTCGAACAATTTATTCATGTCGGATGTTCCTAATGTTAAAAGTATGATATATTACTACTTCTTCTCCAGAAATAAAATCCATGGCAAAACGCTTGATGCTTCTATTTTTCTTCATAGGCAGTTTCTTTTTCATTTCTACATCATGAAAAACATGAATCAGCGATCTCTTTAAAAACATAAACAGTAAGAATTCGGACTCCATATTCTTCTGTCAGAGCAATATAAAAATTTGAATGGAACTTACCATTTCCTGGAGCTCCTCATGGAAAGAATTCCACCCAGAAGCTTCACACAGATCTTCGAGTGTTTTTTGCAAATCATACTCATGAAACCTCAAAATCTCCTTATTTAAATCAACCTGCTTGAAGCCCATCTCCTCGAGTTCTCTCAGAAGTTTCTTCTCTAATTCTTCCATACCTCGAAGCTCTTCTGTGTTTTCTCGTGTGTTTCCAGCAGCAGGTGGGGAACAAGAATTGAGCAAGTTTGGTGGTGTTGAAGTATAGAGCAAAGGCGGATGTGGAGGAAAGGTCGCCAGAGGTGGAGGTGGAGGTGGAGGTGGAGGTGGTGGTGGATAGAAAGCGTGTGGTGGTGGAGGATAGAGCAGAGATTGTGGAGGTGGAGGAAGAGGATAGAACGCAGGCGGTGCTGGTAGAGTATAGAGTAATGGTGAAGTTTTAGGGAAGATCACTGGAGGTGGTGGAGGAAGATAGTGCACATATGGTGGAGGGTACACTGGTGTTGCCATATCCAACTGATCAATAACAGGATAAAAAACCGATGATGGGGCAGTTGGGGCAGAGTTTGTTGCACCACTACCTACCATTGAACTGTCAGAGATAGGAAACTTCGTATCATGTTCAATATTTGGCAACGGTGTAATAGGTTCAAATACTTCCACCGGGTGACTATCTTCCACCAGGGGAGCCATAACAGCATTATTGATTTCGGAGCCGGTTAAGACATCGTTTACCAGAGGTAAATTAAGGTTCAAGCCCGGAACACCATGTTGTATCTTTCCAATGGTAGCATGAACCTACGGGTATGCACAAAATATCTGTAGATTTTCCTAGTAGATAAATAACATGAAGAAGAAACACAGAAGAGTACAGGATTTAAGTTGTTAGGCTATAAAAGCCTACATCCACGACAAAATGCCAAAAGGCGCAAACTTTCAAATTCTCTCTTACGTTATAACACTATTATCACCTCTTTATAAATGTCGAAATATCTTAGGGTGAATATTTCTTAACTACGTTACAATAAAATATAAAATATCATAATCTTAAAAAAAATCTGACTCCAAAAAAAAATAGCATCAATGTTTTTATTTTTGGCAGATCAATGTAGGTACTTGACGATGTGCGTGACATAACAACGAGATAAATGATGATGTCACGTAAAAGTGACCAACCTGGATGTGGACCCAAACACGTTGCCCAAACGTTTGCCCGGAGGGTGCAGCCATTCTCCAATAAGAGACATATCGACCCGGAACTTCGGGAGAAATGAAATCAACAGCAACATCAAGCTCCTGGTTGACTGCCAGACCAATTGCAGGGACCTGACATGAAACGAAACTCATTGTGGCAAAGAAAATCTCTTCAATAATTAATGATGAATTCAGTAAACTTTCAAGAACAAAGGCATCGAGAAAACAGTTGCTATAATTCATTTGATGACCCAAAGAAAGTCATGCTTTCACCACTTAAAAGGAAAAAAATAAGGATATGGTACCAGATGAAATAAGAGAGCCCCGAGAAAGTCGGCACAAAATAATGGCATATACAAACCCAAAGAGAGAAGCTTACCTGTATAGATGACAATAGAATTTATATAAAATCACAATGAAGAAAACTCGCCTTTAATTCCACAGAAAATGCGTTGCTCAACTTATCTCCTCCAATCCAAACAAGTTGTGTCTTCTCGGGCCAAACAACTGTACCACTGTTCCTCATACGCCAAATCTTGGTAAATGAAGTTAAAGGTGTTATAAGAGCACCATCAATCATGGTGACATCCACAATGAAGCAGCTATCTAGCTTGGATACACCTGGATTAACTTCCATACCCCTGTGAACCTGTGACTCCAATGAACAGTGCCCCTGGGCATGCTGATTTAGGACAGGAGTATAGGACACAAGGTACATCACAGGCAACACAAATTAGCACAAGAACAGAAGTGCTAAAATAAAGAAAACAAATAAATAAAGGATTGATGAAAAAGCATACAAAATCATGCAACCCCTTAGACGGCCACTGATGTGGATGTATTTCAGGGAGATCAATTATGTTGTAGGCATTATCTTTCCCCATCATTCCATTGACATCATTTTGACTTATGTTCCTCCCGAATGAGACTGCCTGAGAAGCATGTCGTGGTAAAGCAGCTGAGATGTTTTCCACAGGTACTCCAGAAAGCTGACACTCGAAAGCATGAGAAGGACTGAAAAATGAGCCCGGGAGGTTACTAAAACTACCAGGACTAGGAACAATGAGTGAGTGCTGAGAGTTTCCAAAATCACATGGGAATCTATGTTTGGTCCTTCCATCTAAAGGATCACCCTTCACACGATCATGAGCACCAGAAAATGCTGGGTTTGGTCCAAGGTGAGGCCCACTAGCCTTTTTGTCCTTCTCTTCTGTAGAAACATCATTTGCAACAAAAGGAGCATTAAAAGAAGTGCGTGAAGGTTCAACTTTCACCTCATAGCTTTTCATGGTCGAGACAGACTCAAGTCTTGGTGAGTCCTCATTATTCCTGGACAACTGCTTGTCAGATCGTCCTTGCGATTGGGCCTTCGATGGGGTGGGATCAACCTTGGATGAATCAGTCTCTTTGGTCTCTGTCACGGTTGCTTTACTTTCAGAAAAGTCATTTTGTGTGGTAGGGCGCACTCTCGCATGGGGTCCTGAAATACGGGAAAGATAGGACAATCCCACTTCGGAAAAGTATTCAACAACCTCCGCAATACCTGGAGTTATACCAGGAGCAGAAGAAGACAATTTAGACACCAAATCAGTGGAGAGCTTTGCAAGTGTCTCACGTAGAGGATCGGGTATAGTTTTTAGAATTTCAGAAACACCGGAGTTGATGTTTTGAAAGTGTTGTTGCACTTCAGGGGAACTCAAGGGAGTAGAAGATCCAGTTGAACAAATAAATGGAGAGCTGTTCTTTTCTTCATTCATTGTAACCGTAATTCTCAACGGATCCAGGCCCTGTTCCACCGCATCGAGGAGATCATCATCATCAACAAGAGTAACCGTCTCACCATCTTCATCAATGTAAGTAAGTGTGAGCCCAGTATCAGTAGCAAAGTTGAAAAGGATACGAATCTTATCTATCAGTTTGTCCATACTGAGATCCAGTTTATCATCCATAACACTTGCATTAAAACGCCTGAGAAAATCCCCATATTTTACCTGTCAAAATGTTGAGTTTGGTGATCAGGGCAGTGATCGTATAAGGTGAACACAGAGTGGATATATAAAACCAAAAAAGTATATTAAAAGAATATTTATCACAAACTAAAATGCAGACTGACAGCTTCCAATGTGTACACACAAGGGTAACTCAACAAAAAATTAGATAGGACTCAAAACTAGTCAGATCTGCTAGAGGATAAAGGCATTCAAATATCTTATCGTGGATCAATGCTCATACAAAAAGCAGAATTTCACATTATTTTTCAGAGCCACTAAAAACAGAATGAGGAAAAACATTTGCTTTGAATAACTGATTTGTAGTTATTAAGAACAAGAGAGTTTACACATTCAAATGAAATTAATTCCACCATCCTTTCTTGATTGGAGAGGCATGTCACATGTAAATGGAGAAAAAAATCGATAATGTAACATTGAAAAGGGAATTGGATGTTAACATAGTGAAAGTTAACATTTAGGTTGTGATGAATTGCTCAAAAATTAAAATAAATAGTTAATTTCCATAAATTTATAAGAAAAACACATACAAAAGAGAGAATGAAAATATGATTCATTCAATTAATTGTTGCTTTTATATCATTTTAGCGTATATTTTGTTCTTACTTTTTCAAATTTCATTCATATTTTAATTTTCAACCCCATAACTTCTTATTATTTTATTGCAGCTTAAAAAAAACTTGATTTCCTTAACCCGCAGTATTTTTTACATAAGGATATGGATTCTAATAACATCATCGTTAATTAAATTTTTTCATCAAATTCTTGGTCAACATATTTTCAGAAAGTATTCTTCAATCTAATAAAAAGAAACGTATTCAGCCTGAAAATATAATCTTGCGACCTTTCGTTCCAAGCATCGAGAGATAGAGTCAGCAATTAACTTTAGCGAATGATCATGCAACAACAAGTGAAGCGCACGTAAAACCCAAATCATTCACAAGAATGCACAAACACTGAACTCACGAACACAGCCCAGAAAGCCAGTAAATCATTGACAAAAAAGAGAGAGAAAAAAGAAAAAAAAAACCTTGATCACCAGAGTAGAAGCCTCCATATCCATAGCAGGGTAGCCAAACCCAGAATCGCCGCCGCCGAAGAAAGCCCTTCTGCTCCTTTTTCCTGTGTACGTATATCAAATATACATAACAGAATTCAAGTAAGAAGACCCAGTCTTTTCAAATAATTGGAAACCAATCATCAAACACGAAGAAATCAGGAGTTTTGGAATATACATATAATGTTAATAATATATCATTTTTTGTCATACAGACTCTCTTTCCTTGCTTCTAAAGAAAGCGAACGGACGAAGGAAAGGAAGCCCATTAGTCGCCGACCCTTACTTGGTCGTATTTAAAATTATTATTATCAGATAATAATTTTTTTTGCTTGTTTGTTTAATGAAATGTATTTAACAAACCTATATTACTATGTATATTAAAATAAATAAAAAAAAAGTTGTGTGAGACAGTCTCACGAATCATATTTATGATTCAGATATCTTATTTGAGTTATCCAAGAAAAAATATTACCTTTTATGATAAGAGTATTACTTTTTATTGTGAATATCAGTAGGGTTGACTCGTCTCACAGATAAAAATTCGTGAGACCGTCTCACAAGAGACTTGTTCATTAAAATATATTAATTTTTTATCTCTCAATTATATATGAACTTATCGAAGATATTTAATAATTGATAATTTGATAGATACTCGTTAAATTATATATTCAAATCATTTTCGTATTTAATCATTATATAGAGTTGAAACAACATAAATTCACCACTATTATCCAATGCCCGATAATTTTCTACTTGGATTGATTTTATCCAATATCATTTAAATTCAAATGTTTGGATAAAAATTAAAGAAAATATTTTAATAATTTTAAAAATGGGACATAATCATTAAAAAAAAAAACAAATCCATGATATACATTTGGTTCAAAATTAAAATAAATGATTTAAAAACCTTATCTATTTGTATTTTCTAATTTCAATTTCAAATCTACTGCTCAATTTAGTAAATTTCAAATCAAATTAAACACAACTTAATTGAATTCGTTATCACCGCTAATTTAAAATTGAGTAGGTCTTGTGAGACTGTATCACGAATCTTTATAACCATATCGATATTCACAATAAAAATAACTCTTAACAAAAAAAAATTATTTTTCATGGACGACCAAAATAAGAAATCTGTCTCACAAAATATGATCTGTGAGACCGTCTCACACAATTTTTTACCTATAAAATCAACTTATCAACTTCTCCCACTCTATATTATTCTCAACTATTTATTTCTTATCTTCCTCAAATTTTTTTCTCAAATCCTCCAACAATCAAATCCATAATTCTCATTCTTATCAGAACTTCTCCTCAAATCTTGCAACCACCAAATCCATAATTCTCATTCCTATCAAAACTTCTCCATGTAGACCAGCTTGATTCTTGAAACAATTTTTACAACACTGGATTATTTATTCTACGTATACAACAACACGCATTGTGTATACTTCGTATAACATTTCATCGCAAAAGCATCGAACATACAATGAATGCAACAGTATGATGCAAGAATCCAACTTTATGTATCTATTGATTACATTATTGTAAGTATATATGTGTGTGTGTAGTAACTCTTAGGTTATACTAATTTATGTTCAATAATTAATCCCGCTCATTCTTGCAACTTCTTGCATGTCTTCTTCAGAAAGGGCTTCTCGTACCTACTTGTAAGAACTCGCCTTTCGACCTTTGCTGGTCGACTTTAATACAAGAGCTTCAACTCATCAATGTATCTTCTATATGGCTAAAAACCGCGAATGAGAATGCGAAATATATTAACTTTGCCAGAGCTAGCACAAACATCAGCAATATGATAGAAGTTATCCGGAAAGCGCAAACTCGACTGAAGGTGGATGTTAATACCTAAAACCACGGTAGATCAGCTCAGAATACTACAAATTTATTACCTCAGATGCAAGATTTTGTGATTTCAGCTTTCGTCTGAATTTGTCAATCGCATTGTAATGTCATGCAAACTCTTAATTGGCAACTATTGAGTTGCCAATAAAACCTCTCTCTCCATCGTTTGCAATATTTCCTTGAACCTTTGGGTGAACTTCCCGGTAACATTCTTTGTTATTCTCTGCTGAAACTTGGTGCTTTTCAACCACACAACACCGGTATAAATTTCACACTGGCAAGAATTATGCGTGAAAGAAGAGTTCTTGATCTGGTATCTGACATGAACCTGCATGCATGACAGAAAAATTTCACTTATTGAACATCACTATTAGATGATCTATATTCTTTAAAAAAAAACAACAAAATCTGCCAACTCCCGGAAAATTTGATCGTACTCGAAAATGATCACCAAAAGGCACACCACGAAGGGTCATGATCTCGTTCACCGCCCATCCTCCCTCATTTTCAAGGGGCACTTTTTGTTGTGTAGATGCAACGTCCCCTCCAAAGGTTGAGATATGGCGACTGAACTTGTATGAAACCTGTCGTTCTTGAATTTCGGGAGCCACGGGTTCCCATGTTGTTGTCACATAGTTGAGGCAACCGCACTCCGTCATAACTCTATGTTCCAAGTCTCCTCCATCAAACATCATCGCAAGTGATTTGTTCTGCAAAATTAGACAAGCAGAGTTGATCAATATAAATAAAAAAATAAAACCGAAGCCGAAATTTTGACTGATTAATATTTTACATTCATAGGAAGTCCGGCAGAACAAATCAGAGACATCTTCAAATCATCGACGACAAAATATGATTGCTTGTCCTCAAATAAATGCTTTCCATTCTCATCCATCTGTTGTTCCAAAATTTCCTGTTTCTGTTCTCTTTCTGACGTTCTTGTTTTCCACAAAGCCATGATTGTCCTTTTTCATCACGGTTGATGAAACATTAGGTTGCATATACTATTTTAAGTGACAAAATTTAGAAAAATATTTCCTGCAAAATACCTGATCGCTACGTTGAAAGAAACGAAAGAATGGAAGTGGAAAGTCAGCCTTCCTTCCTCATCTAAAATCTTTGCACCGTGTTTTGCATCGAGACCTCGACCCTTGTGTAGAATAATTACAAGAGAGGGGCTTCCAACTGTTGAAAAGGACGGTGAAAGCTCCTGAATATCTTCTATGTCCTCCCAAAGGAAGAAAAATTTAGTTTTGTGACCCAAAAAGTTGGCATAAAACCCAATTATTCGAGCAGAACAAAATAGCCGCCCCTGCAAAAAATTAGCCGCAGCCTCAAACACAAGAATGGAAATTTTTTATTACTGATAATATGGAACCATTATCTATGGAAAAAAAAAAAGAGCATTCCAAAGTTTATCAAGATGAGGGATGTTTCAAAATTTACCACTAATCTATGAGTTCGATTCCTAATTGCAAGAAAATGTGCTACCTGTAATGGAAAATTTCTTTTTAAGGAACACGTGAAATCATTGATAAGAAATTCTTCAGATGGCAATCCAAATAATTTCTGAAAGGTTGAATTCTTGTGTGGCGACCGAAGTTTTAACTGCGACCACAAAATACTTTATACTTTAACATAAAAATCCAATTTCCCATCATGACAATGTAAGAAAGGAACGAGTGTACCTTCTTTCCAACCTCTTTCTCCATTTTTGCTAGATAATCTGCAATCGTTTCGACCCCGTTATTATTGTACAAAAATATTCTCAAGTGTAGCTTGGATTGTGAAGACTGAGCAAGCTTTCCATTTAAAGGAATCCACATGTCTGCCAGTTCAGCAGAAGTGTGTTTCAAAAAATTGATCTCCGCATGCCCAAGAGAAGAATCTTGCTCAAATGGACCATCAAAATCAAAAACTTCCACATGGAGCACGGAAGGTGGATCTTCTACCAGATCGAACTCAAGTATCTCTGTAGAAATACGTACAAATATATAGCAGCAAATAATGATAGCATGGAAAAATAAGACAAGCCGTGTGAAGAGATTTTACCGTTCCATTGAGGACAGAGAGTTTGAAGCTTGACGGAGCTTGTTCTTGTCTTACCATTGCAAGTGAACACGACGTAAGGATCAGATAACTCTGTAGAGTTCAAAGTAGTTAAATTTGCTCCCTCAATCAAAGTGATTGTGAGAATCCATCCATCACCTTGAGCTTTAACTCCAGAATCACTTCCTATGAACAATGTAATATCAGAACATATAGGATGAAAGTTTTTCCTTTATATAAATAAAACAGATATCGTATAACAGGTTACGCAGTCCCCACGTGTGTATATATAGCTGAAACAAAAGTACATGGAAGAAGTTCAAGCTTTATGACTAAGATACAAATCTAATCACAACAATAGAACATTTTATGTGAAAGATACAAGCCAAAAAGAAATGATGAGCCAAGGGGATTAGGGACAAAGATTTCAGAAAAACTGAGAGTAATTCCCTTGATACCAAGCATACACGAGTGACCGAGTCCCAAGATTCACAGGCCTCCATGCATAAATCCAATAATTAATTATTGTTCACTTCTCAACATAAAGAGGCATTCTGAACTAAATAACAGTATTTTTCAAATACAGAGTCCCCAAAAATTTAAAACATGTCTCAACATCTTCACATGCAGCCAAATAGAAAAAGGTTACCTCTTCGTAGTCTAGCATCCACAAAATGTATAATCATGCCATAAACTCTCTCCAATTGAGTAATTAGTATTCCACAGGTGATGATTTCTCCAAAACTATCTGGTAAGTCAAGCCCACCGAATTCTAACCCTCTCAGTTTGTCTGGTTCACAGAGAAGAACATGAATCACGATGTACAAAACAATGAAAAAAGTGGACATAACCGTGAAATTCAAAAAATATTTCACAGTTAACTCCATATTAGACTGAAGCTCTGTCTCTCGAGTTGCCAAAATGTGATCTTCCCTAGAAATATCTGCAGCTCTAACTAATTCAACTTTTCGAGACAGTACGCTTGCAAACTGTTCAAAACTCTCTTTTAATCCTTGCTTCACTCCTCCTTCAATCACGCTTCTCATCATCGTTTTTTGGCTAAAGTTAACAGCCCAAGACACTTCAAGACGGGAAGATTCCTCTCCCAAAGATAGAGATGTGCCAGGCATTATCTTGTAAAGCAATTCAACATTGAAAATGTTTCCATATGGGACATCAGGAGTAACTACATTAACTAAAACTGAGAATTCCCCCCCACCAGCCTTTACATATTTTTGTTGCTCAGATGCTTTCACAGCCTTAACTAATTTTGTTGCAGCTTTTGTGTATGATACAACTCGTGTCAAACAGAAATCATCTTCAGATTTACAGGTCCAAACTCCCTCGTGAATGTCTACTGTACCCTGTAATTCCGACAACTCATTTCGAAAATCAGAATCGGGAGCAAAGAGAATGGTATTAAGATCATCTGCAGATGTCATGTACGTCTGATCTAGAAGAACACCACCATGAAGAGTTTCCGGAATCTCTTGTTTTCCAAGCTTGGATTTCATAAGTTCGACTAATTCATGGAAGCTAGAGCTACAATGAGGTTCCTCCGAACAATCTTCCCCTTCTGATGTGGTGGAAGTTTCAGATGAATTGTCCGTTCTTGATGTTTCCTCTGTCTTTACGAATAATTTGTCCACACGATCAGTAATGGACTTCATCAGCGATTTCCCATCATGGGTCATTTTAGGCCAAAGGGTGGACGGATAAGAAAATCGAGATGAAGCAGATTTGATCTCCGGATCAGAAGAACTACCCTGGTCTCCTCCATGCATGGAAAGCGAGAGAAGAAGTTTACCTAAGTTCGCACAAGAAAAATTGGCTCATATCACCTGTTTACAATAACATCATCTTTACAAAGTTTCGGGTACTATCCAAAGCCAAATATAGACAAAACATTAGCACAGAGAGCTTGCAAATTTTTTTGAACTCTGATGCATCATTTTTTAATATGATTGTGTCGTTAACAAGAATGTAAGAGCATAAATAGCCTAATACAGGGTGCTGAAGCGTAATCCAATGTTTTTTTTCAAAATCTTTTCCAAAACTTTTCAACTAGAAAATAAACCAATGGTTTCTCTTTTCTTTATAATCAACACAACATGGCGAATTTTAAGGTATGCAGTGCACCACTGGAGAATTTTCAGAAGCATTTATAGAGAAAGATCATGGCGAGTTTATTGCAACATGAAATCTCTGTTTAATTCTTCGAACTGAGTCAAAACCAACCTACTCGTAAGTAAGAGCAGGGATACAAATGTAACTACAAGTTAACCAAAATGCAGCTTTTGAAAGTGAGATACTTCAAAATAAAAAAACTCATAGTCTTATATTTGCATCTGCGTGTAAGGAGTACCCAAGCAAGTAAACGTAAACTGTTTAAATGGACGAAATTTTTTTATTTATTGAGAAAAGGACAGCATGGAGACCTCCATGATCTACATGTATTCTAATCAATAATATTATACAACAAAATATTGATCAACTATTCGATAAACCAATATTCAGCACAAAATACCTTCGAATTAGAAATATGCGCAAACGGACCATATCCTAGACAAGCCATGACGCTTAATCCACGTGTTTTGCAGTGATGACAGAATAAATTAATATGACCACTGGTATTGATTAAAGTTAAACATGATCAAAACACATAAAATATCAGCTCCAAAAAATTTATGTACTCAACTCCATCAATCTAAAGTGATCACACCCCTGCATACACTTACACAAGCATATCAACCATAACCAAAAACCGCATGAGAATAACAGATTTACACGATAAATCCTGAAAACATAACTAAAAGATGAATTAGAAAATAATGCCCGAGAAATTTCCAAAAAGAAAATAATGCCACAGGGAGAAGAAATCAACTTTACCACAATCCCTGTCGACTGATTTCACATTCTTGGACCTATGAACTGTAAACCAAGTGGGGGGCAGATGCTGATTCTCTTCTTCTACAACACTCCAAAGAGGAATCTTGACCCGACCCACCAAATTCCCAGCACTGACATTGAAGAATCCTGGTTCATGATCATTATATTTATACACCGAAACAACCAGCTCCTCCTGCAAATCATGCACCCCAAACTTAAACTCCTCATTCCAAACTGGGTTCTTGGTATCCTTCAAAACTCGGGTTTTCGACTTAAATTTTCCTACTTTCAACTCCACGTAAGAGTCCTTCACCGCCCAGTCTCTGCCCTCCAACAAATATGCGTAAAGCTTCATTCTCTCCGCTAGCTGGTCTTGAATTTGCGAACGTCGTTTCTCGAAAAGAAGAAGACGTGAATAAAGTTGGATTTCTTGATGAAACGGCAGTTAAATGGGAAAGTGATAGGGGGCGAGATTTGTGTATGAAGCCATGAAGAAACGTGGTGAATGGTAACGGTGACACGAAGGGACGAAGCAAGAAAATTGCTCTCTCCCTATTAAAGATGTCTTGGTGTGGTTTATTTTAGTGCTTGTAAAAAATGAAAACTTTTTGAAAAGCAAATTGCTATTTTGGATACTTGTTTAAAAAAAAAAAAATTTGGACAACATTTTATGCAATTATATTTTCAATTGTAGTGTTAAAGAATATATGATATGATAATAGCTTGGGTTTTTTTTACAAATTATAATATATTTTATATAACCAATATTGGGCTATTAAACTAGCTATAAATATATTAGATAATATTTAACTTTTTAATGATACATAAACATTATAAAATTTGGAAACCTTAGTTTTAGTTAGAATGTAATAAAAGGGCATAACTGGTGTTTTCTTTTTTGGTTTCGAGAAGACAAGAAAAGTTGTGTCTAAAATAATTATTATATTATATAGATGAGTCTGGAAATATGATATAGATGAGTCTGGAAATATGAATAATATAATAATTATTTTAGACGCAAAATATAACGAAATACCTTTTACTTTCCTGTTTAGGAATTTTTTAGTATCTTTTGGTTGTATCAACTTGACTAGGTAACTTACGGCCAAAGATTCAGAAGAAAAAATGTCATGTCGACTTGACGTTTAAAGTAAACAAATATGTTTTTTAATAATCTAAAAGTACGTCTTTGATTTTTTGTATATCATAATTTATAGGAAATCAAATCTCACAGCTATTTCGATACGATGTTACATATGGATACAATAGTTAATTAATTCATATTTTTCATAATTAATATGTGTAATCGTGTGTGCATGAAGTCGTGTATATGTATATTTTAAATTTTAATTTTAATTCTTTCTTTCTTCTTATTTTAACTATTATTATCAAATTTTCTTATTATATTTATATTTTTATTATATAGAATAATAAATCAACCTCTTAGAATATTAAACTAAATATATTTAATGTAATATACTTAGATGGACTTGCCGCTTGCGTCCGCATATGCATGTATACATATAATTTTTAAAAAAAAATCAATTTATATTTTTTTATTTATTAAATAATGTATATCCGATCATAATATTTTGGAAAATAATTTAATGATTTATTAATTTTTAAATATTTTGTTTGTATGATTAATAAAATTAAAAAATAATTTAATTTTGAACGTGCACAAACTTAATTGGATCCGTCAAATTTCATCTTTGGTGCAAGGCGATTCCAATGAGAATTTGGCCAAACTTGTCTTAGACCTATCCCATTTGAGATATGTTTAAATACGGTTAAGCGGGTATACAAACGAGTGCGAGTCCTGGGATTTAGTAAACATGGCTTGTACCCATCGCAACAACTATATATACTAGTTACTCTGTACACACGTTGCGTGTGTACAATCTTTTTTATCATTATGGATGGACTAAAGTGAAAATTGACAAATTATGGAGGGATTAAATTGATATTTGAATGATTGAAATAAAAAAAAAATAAAAATAAAAGTGTGTGTTGAAATTAAAAAAAAAAACAAAAAACAAAAGTGTAATATTAGTAGCATATAAGGGTAAAACTGGAAAAAAAAGATGGTGTCCTCCTTGGCAGTTTTTATAAGGTGCTCAGCCTTAATATTATTAATAGTATAGAAGTATATATCTATACTATCTATTAAGTGTGAGGCATTGATAGTAACTACCTAGAGAGGACACCAACTTTTCTTCCAATTTTACCCCTTATGTGATATTAATATTACACTTTTGTTTTTTGTTTTTTTTTTTATTTCAACACACACTTTTATTTGTATTTTTTTTATTTCAACAATTCAAATATCAATTTAGTCTCTCCATAATTTGTCAAATTTCACTTTAGTCCATCGATAATGATAAAAAAGATTGTACATACACGCGATACACACGCATCGCGTGTGCCGAGTAACTAGTATATATATATGTGTGTGTGTGTGATTTTTTTATGGGTTGAATATAAATTAATAGATTTTAAATTATTATATCTAAAAAACAAAAATTAGGGATCCATCGAGCTTTGGGACGGGAAAAGTCTAGAAGTGAACGTCTTTTTATTTGTATATCACTCACGTTTTCTTATATTTATATATCACTCACGTTTTCTGATTCTGTATTTTCAACTTTAATTTGTGTGAATGTGCATATTTTGAATATCACTCACGTTTTCTTATAGTATATTAAATTAATTAAAAATTTACGATTTTGCACACAATGGTGTATAAATAACAAAGATTTAAGTATAAATAATAGAGTAGATCTCGGTCTCACGAACTTGTATATCAACTCTACCGATATTCATAATAATAATTAATACTCTTAGCATAAAAAATAATATTTTTTCATGGACGACCCAAATAAGATATTCAACCAACAAAATTGATCTGTAAGACCGTCTCACAAGAGTTTTTGTATAAATAATATTTATCTGGAATTGTAAAAAGTTAAATTCGAGTAATTAACAAAAAATTATATAAAACTTCGGTTGTGATTTTGCCTTCGTTATTTTGACCAATCTCTTTCTAAAAGAAACATCGATATTTTTAATCGACCAAATCACATTGATAAAATTTCAAGTTATGATCTAAATACAATAATCAGTAACAGTTCCATATATTAATAACCTTCTTCATTTTTAGAGAACTATAATAATTGTTAAAAAGCAGAATATAATCCCAAAAGAGAGAGAGAGAGGCTCAAGATGATACGTACATGAGAAGAAATTAGATTATATATATATTTTTTTTATAAATTTAAACCACAAATTAATGACATAAAGGTTACATATACATTCTAAATTTATCGAGTTCTTGTTTTTTTTTTCAAAATAAAAAATACATAAGGAAGAATATATATAAATGATACAATTAATACTAATTTGATATTCGTTTAAAAAAAGGTTTTATGGACACAAACTAGACAGGAAGTTGTTTAAGCAAATATTCAAGCCGACGCGGTTCGAGTGCAGGATGCAGTAGTGCCATGAATGAAATACTCCAAATTATTTCATATTAGTTGCTTGGTTTCTTGACATAGTGAACTGTTTTAAAACTCGAATGCTTATTGTTTGGGCTAAAAATAATTAATCATGAAGCCCACATTAATCACAAGCCCAATTAAATTGTATAGGCCCGTTAAGTGTGACGGATGGATTTAATCGATTCAAAATCTGGTCAAGAGCGCTAAAGGAGAGAAGAACGTGGGAGGTTAAGATCGTGGCGTAGAAAGCGTGAACATGGATCATGGGGGAGTGGAGTGGAACGCACAGCCAGGGGGAGAAAAGAGATCGGCAGAAGAAAGGCTAGACACACACACAACTCTACACAGACAAAAATCTGCAAAAAAGAAGCTCTCTGCTTCAAGCACTTTTTTTTAAGTTTTCTAGCAATTTACGTCTTCTCATTTTAGATTTCAGCAACAAATTATTATATTTTTCATGTCTTTGATGAATTCCTACATTTTTGTAAATGCAAAACATGTCAGGGGTTTATTTCCGTCACTTTCCAATAGTTTTCTTAATTTTGGCATCGCATATGTTTTAGGAGATTAGAACCAACGATCAAATTTAGAATTCACCGTCGTTTGATTTTAGAAGTTAGATTTTTATCGTTTTCACACAAATCGGTGCACTTCGCACCTGGCACGCCCGCAACACCAAATATTGTGCAAACATATTTTTGGCACGCCCAGTGGGACCATCACTATGCCGCCAAGAAGAAAGGAAAACGTGAATCAGGAGGGTGGGGAGTCTCTGGCGAATCAAGAGGGAACTCAAGCGCCTCAGCCAGAACAACACGTTGTTGAACCACAGGTTGAAGAAATGGATCTACAGATTTCTACTACTAATGACCAAGTCTCAAACAGGGTGATTGGAGAACTGACTGATACAAAGATTGAGGAAATCTCACTGGCATTATCTAAGGCGATGGCTGACTGTTTGAAATCCATTTTGTGTAAGCCGAGTAAGTCCCTTCGAGGAGAGCAAAATACTACTGGCAAAGAGGCTGACCAGGGAAGCAACCAAGTTCATGAATCCGATCAGGGAGTTGGAGACTCAAGGGCTGGCGATCCCCGCCGCCCAGAGTGTACTCTCCCAAATCAGCCCGAAAGAAGGTACACACCACCTCACAAGAGAGAAGAAACCTTAGGAGGGAGAGCTCAGCCATATCCACGTACTCATGGAGTGGGGAGCTCGAAGCAACCAGTTGCTCAAGTGTTCAGCGTGACCAATCCTCTGTACCAACCGGGAGCTTATGATGACATATCGCACATGGATTATCCAGGAGGAGATGGAGGCTTCCCAGGGGGTAATTTTGGTTTAAATGCAGGGTTTCAAGCTCGGGGGGCAAATTACCATCACCAACTCCCCGCTCGGAATTTGCACGGGATTGATCCAGAAATGGTGAGAGAAGCTGTTCAAGAGTTATATGGGCCGGCCTTGAAACAGATTGGCCGCCCAGAGTTCCACAAACCATATCCCGACTACATTGACGTGAATAACCCGTACCCAAGGGGTTATAGAGTGCATGAGTTCAGTTTATTCTCCGGGGAGGATGGCCAGTCCAGCATGGAACACATAGCCAGATTCACCATCCAGTGCGGGGAATTAGCCAACTTGGAGAACTTCAACAATCTAAAGTTGCGGCTATTCCCAAATTCCCTCACTGGAACTGCATTCGCTTGGTATGCCTCGCTCCCCAGAAATTCAGTGATGAGTTGGCAAGAAATGGAAAGACAATTTCACATTCAATTCTATAGAACAGAGCCTGAAGTGTGCATTGCCGACTTATCCAGAGTCACTCAAAAGAAAGGAGAGTCTGTGGAATATTTCATAGACAGGTTCAAGAAGATGAAGAATAGGTGCAAGGTGTTCCTACCCGAGACTGAGTTCGTGAAGATGGCACAAAAGGGGCTAGATTTTGAATTAAGGAAGAAATTCCAGGGAATGGAGTTCAGGGATTTCTTTGAGCTAGCCGCCAAAGTGGCTGAATACGAAGAGCTTTTGAGGGAAGAGTCGTACAAGAAGAAAACTGCTATGGGGTCGTATTATCAAGAGGTGGAAGATGTGGCATTGGCGGAGATTCGGTCAGCTGGTTCTTGCACCGTTCCCCTGCTAAAAAAGAAGCCAGCAGAACCTGAAAAGAATAATAGCTCCCAACTCCCCAAAGACATGCACTATACTTTTGACACGTCAAAGACCGAGGAAATCTTCGATTTCTTGGTAAAGGAAAAATTCATCACATTCCCGCCTGATCATAAGATGCCACCTACAGAAGAGCTGAAGGGAAGAGAGTATTGTAAGTACCACAACTCTTACAATCATGCTACGAAGTCTTGTTGGGCGTTCAAGAATATCTTGCAGGACAGAATTAACAAGGGAGTTGTGAAGTTCCCTAACAAACAAGAGTCTATGGCGGTGGATGACGATCCTTTTCCCCCCGTTGCTTTGGTTAATGTGAATATGACAGATTTGAGAGATCTTCTCAATGAGAAGAGAAGGCGATCTTTTGCAGTGAAAGACCGAGTGATCAAGAAATACTGGATTCCAAAGGGTCAATTGTTTGAAGCTCATGGAAAGCACAGTGTCGATGGAATGCCAATAGCCCAGCAGCGTTTCCCTAGAAGTGTTGGTGAATCCGCGGCCTTTAGGCCGAGGGATCAACATTTTCTTGAAAGACCAGTGATGGAGAAGCAATGGTTCAGAGGGGAGTCATCTCACAGTCATCACCAAAGGTATTCAAACAGGAGAAATGCATGTGAATTTGAGTCAAGGAGGGTGGAAACCAGAAAAGTATCAGCTGATCACGGCAGAGAACGGCGTTCATACGAAATCACAAAAGGAAAAATGATTGAGAACAGTGGAGTAAAGCCAAGATACGTTCTTCCAGCCAGAGGGGAGTTCAGTGAGTCTTGGAGAGTGGCCCAACACAAAAAGTTCCCTAGGCCACCGACTAGGACACAAAAGAGACGACTGTTGAGAGAAAGAGCTATTGCAAGAAGAGAGGAGTTCGCTAAGCTGAAGAATGAATCCAAAACTGATGTTCCAGTCTCCAATGAGCCAGTGGGGAGTAAATCTAAGTTTGGAAGATCGGCTACTGAGGACAAGTTTGTTGAAGACGATGATGATTTATTAAGCGAAGAGGATGATCAAGCAAGGAAATCAATTAATTTTCGCGTTGGGGAATTTCACATCACTGTGGATTGTGCCACTGGAGTGGTGATACTACCCGAGATATTTAAAATGGTAGAAGAAGGGAACGGGGAGTTGATACCCCATGAATCGTCGCAAAAAGAAGATCAGGCAATTAAACTCCCCGAAGGGAGTTCAAAAGTGATTATCAAGGAGGATCACCGAAACAAGCCTCAGCAGGTGATACTTGAAAAGCCTACACCGGCCATGACCAAGCACATAAGGCCGTTGTACATCAAAGCCCACTTGAATGGGAAGCCAGTGTCTAGAGTGTTGATTGACAATGGCTCAGCAGTGAACGTTCTCCCAGTAAGAATGTTGAAAAATCTAGGCAAAAATGAAGAAGACTTGATCCCTTCAGAAGTTTCGGTTGCTGCATTTACAGGGGAAACTACCAAGACCATTGGGGTACTCCCCGCCGATGTTACTGTGGGGAGTATGTCATCTTTATGTGCATTCTTCGTGGTAAACTCCTCCGCCAACTTCCAAGCGTTGTTAGGCAGAGATTGGATCCATGCAAACCAGTGCATACCATCCTCAATGCACCAACTGTTGTTATTTTGGAAGGGGGATGACGTGGAGGTCGTAGAAGCGGATGGACAACCGTTCCAAACAAGTGCAAGTGCAGTAGAAGCCAGATATTATAATGGGGATTTTGGGCCCATCAAAATCCGTAGCAATAGCAAGAAAGAAAATCCACTGTACATGCAAACACCAATTCCAAGCTCGGTGTTGGAAAGAATCCTCAAACCTACCGTTATCGTGCCATCGAGGCCGATAATTCAGCCACTGATTGAGGAGATTGATGATTGATTCGAACCAACGAGGAAAGGAGGTAGCTGCAACCTCTATATGGAAGGCACATGTGCAGCAAGTACTGGAAAAACTAAAGGAAGAGGAAGCATGGGACACTTATGGAACTGAAGTGGTCCAAGAAGAAGAATACGAAAATGATGAGCTCCAAGTCGATGAGTTGTTGATGGCGCCATCTCAACTGGAAGATGGCCAACATGAAGTTCAAGACCCATTGGAAGAGATTAACTTGGGGGAGCTTGAGAATCCAAAAGTTGTATATGTGAGTAAGTTACTGGAAGAGCAGTTGAAGCAAGACTTGATCAGCATGTTGAAGGAATACAAAGATTGTTTTGCATGGGGTTATGATGACATGCCAGGGTTGGACCGAAAATTGGTCGAACATCGACTTCCACTCAAAGAAGGTTTCAAACCATTTCAACAGTCATCTCGTCGCATGTCAAAAGAAGTTGAATTGAAAGTGAAAGAGGAAGTTGAGAAATTGTTGAAGGCCAAGTTTATAAAGCCAATCCGATATACCGAGTGGCTTTCAAACATTGTGCCAGTAATGAAGAAGAATGGCAAGGTCAGAATATGCATCGACTTCCGAGACTTGAACTGTGCAACTCCCAAAGATGTATATGTGATGCCGATACCTGATATGTTAATTGATTCAGTGGCTAAACATGAGTTGTTGTCTTTCATGGACGGATTCTCGGGCTACAACCAAATCAAAATAGCCGAGACTGACACTCACAAAACAGCATTCAGATGCCCGGGAGCTGTTGGTACGTTTGAATGGCTTGTTATGCCATTCGGGCTAAAGAACGCGGGAGCCACGTATCAAAGAGCCATGAACTCCATCTTTCATGACATGATAGGACATCATATTGAAGTATATATAGATGATATCGTTGTAAAGTCCAAACAAGCTACTGATCACATTGAGCACTTGAGGAAAAGTTTCCAAAGAATGAGGCAACATGAATTAAAGTTAAATCCATTGAAATGTGCATTTGGCGTGAAGGCAGGAAACTTTCTGGGATTTCTTGTGCACCAGAGGGGAGTTGAAGTGGATAAGAACAAAGCCAAAGCGATTATGGAAGCAAATCCACCTAGGAACAAGAAAGAGTTGCAACGCTTCCTTGGGCAAGTGAATTACTTGAGGCGTTTTATTTCTAACCTTGCAGGGAAGACAAAGGAGTTTTCACAGCTGTTGAAGCTCAAAGACAACGGGGAGTTCAAATGGGAAGAGTCGCATCAGAGGGCTTTTGATGTGATCAAGAGATATTTAGCTAATCCACCTGTGCTTATGCCCCCCAGGTATGGAATGCCCCTTAAATTATACATCTCTGCTGCTCATGAATCAATTGGGTGTCTACTAGTTCAAAATAATCATGAAGGAAATGAACAAGCCATCTATTATTTGAGTAGATTCCTTACTCCAGTAGAGGTAAAATACTCTGTGATTGAAAAGCTATGCTTAACGCTGTATTATGCATGTACTAAGTTAAGACATTATTTGATTCAATCAAGAGTGTTTGTGGTGGCTAAAACCGATTTGATTAAATACATGCTTAATAGACCCATCCTCTCTGGGAGAATTGGCAAATGGTCTTTAGCGTTGGCCGAGTTTACATTGACATATTATCCCCAAAAATCAGTAAAAGGCCAAGCTATCGCCGATTTTTTAGCTGATCACCCTTCACTTGATGAGTTTATTGGAGAACAGGTTGGGTTTCCAGTTTGTGGAGTTGGAGTCCAACCCTGGGAGTTGAAGTTCGATGGATCAAGCACAGAAACAGCAGCTGGAGCTGGTATTGTGATCACCTCCCCAAGAGGTGTGAAAACCGCTCTATCCTTCAATTTGGATTTCCCATGCACCAACAATCAAGCAGAATACGAAGCACTGGTCATTGGATTGGAAATTCTGAAAGATCTAGGGGCAAGAGAATTATTGATATCAGGGGATTCTCAGCTGGTACTCAAACAGCTGTCAGGGGAGTTCAAATGCACAAGTTTGTCCTTGGCACCTTACTATACCGCCGCATCCCAACTTCTAGATGATTTCGAGGAAGTGTCATTAGTCCACGTCCCAAGACAAGAAAATTGGGAGGCAGACGAGTTGGCACAGGTTGCTTCGGGATTGAAGATGTCTCCAGAACTCACTCACAGACTAGTGTTGATTCAGAAGAAAAACCACCCTTCAATTCAGCAAAGAGGGATTCAGGTAGACACGCTCAACTTGGATGTAAATTTAGCTGGGGATTGGAGGGATGACATGAAAATGGTATTAGAATCAACCGGGAAAGATATTCCACATGGTTTAAAGATGAGAGCTCTTAATTACGTTTTAGTGGAGGGTGATTTGTACAGGAAAGGGTTAGATGGTCTGCTTCTCAGATGCATAGGCTTCCCAGAGGCTTTGGAGATCATGAAGCAAGTTCATGAGGGAGTGTGTGGAGCGCATCAATCTGGAATAAAGATGAGATGGTTGATAAGGAGGTATGGCTACTATTGGCCATCCATCCTGAAAGATTGCATCAAGTATGCTAGGGGATGCCAGCCATGTCAGAAACATGGGAACATCCAAAGAATTCCAGCGGATGAACTTCACAGCGTTGTCAAACCATGGCCATTCAAAGGCTGGGCCATGGACTTAATAGGGAAAATCTACCCTTCATCATCTAAAGGCCACTCGTTCATCCTTGTGGCTACAGATTTTTTCACCAAATGGGTAGAAGCAGTGCCCTTGAAGAAAGCGGAGCAAGGGGATGTTATTAACTTTGTGAAAGAGAATATTATTCATAGATTTGGAATTCCAGAGTCATTGACCACAGATCAGGGAACTATGTTCACAGGCTCAGATATGAGGGAGTTTGCAGAAGACTATGGAATTAAATTGATAAACTCATCCCCTCATTACCCACAGTCTAACGGGCAAGCCGAAGCGTCAAATAAAGTGTTGATAAAGATTCTACAAAAGATGATGGAAGAGAATCCTAGGGATTGGCCAAGGCTATTATCAGAAACTTTGTGGGCATACAGGACATCCAAGAGGACTGCCACTGGAGTGAGCCCTTTTTCCCTTACCTTTGGCCATGATGCAGTGCTCCCATTGGAGATTATGGTGCCATCAATGCGAGTGGCAAAGCAAAATGAACTTTCCCTCGAGCATTATAATGAAGCAATGATCATGGAGCTAGAAGAACTAGATGAGTTGAGAATCCAAGCGTACAATGCTTTGCTGTTACAGAAACAGAAAGTGGCAAGAATCTACAACAAAAGAGTTAACAAGAAAAGTTTCCATGAAGGAGAGATAGTGTGGAAGACCATACTACCACTAGGAACAAAGGATAGAGAGCTGGGTAAATGGTCTCCCAACTGGGAGGGACCATTCAAGGTACATAAGGTGTTAGACGGAAATGCATATTGGCTATCAAGCATAGATGGCCATCCACACAAAAGATGCATAAACGGCAAGTATCTCAAGCCGTATTTTCCAAGTATGAGGGAAGAAGTAGAAAAGTGAGCGAATAAAGAAAACTAAAAGACTGATATTCAGTGGGGAGTTGGCCTTCGGGGCCACTTTCGTATATTTTTAGTTTCTTATTTCAGTACGTAATATGACGTAGGCCTTAGGGCCACTGAGGTATCCGTTGTTTATGTTTCAAACAATAAGATTGTTTAGAGAAAATGAGACTTCATTATTTTGGAGGCACTTTGTTTCACTAGGGAGTTGACCTTGCGGCCACTTATTATTCATTCGGCCCATATTTCTAATGTTCCATTCTGTCATTATATAAATCGGTGGCTTGCATGTGCAGTGACAGACCATGAAGTAGGCTTTCAGGCCACTTGGAATATGGCAGGCAAGAAACACACCGAGCGAGGAGTTGAGCTTGCCAAGCGGAATAGCGGGGAGTAAAAGAAGAACAGAAAAGAACAAGGACGCTATGCAAGCCACAAGAGACCCAGAAGTTAATTTTAGTATAGAAATAGGCTACTCAGCCATTTTTATACTGTTTTTAGCTTCATGTTGTAAGAATTTTATTTGAAGTAGGCTGTATGGCCACTGATGTAAATATTTGTTATGATTCAGAAAACGAATGATTAATAAAAGTCGGCCAATAGGCCACTTTCATCATATTGGATTCATTGTGTATGGATAATGGATCAAGGGAGAGAATAATCTTGAGTGGGGAGTTTTAAGTCAACCTATGGTTTTGATTTGAAGCTATTGAAGTGAGTTGTGTTAAGTTGATTAAGAACGAATGTGAACTCCTTCCAATACATAACACCCCGTACAAATCCACCGTCACCAAACCAACAATCAATAGATAAGAAGCGGAGCCACCGCATGCAAGAACAGTAAGTAAACGTGTATGCGGGAAAGGGGTCCAACTGAAGTGCAAATACGTGTATGCGGGAAAGGGGTCCAACTGAAGTGCAAATGCATATACGTGTATGCGGGAAAGGGGTCCGACTGAAGTGCAAATGCATATACGTGTATGCGGGAAAGGGGTCCGACTGAAGTGCAAATGCATATACGTGTATGCGGGAAAGGGATCCGACTGAAGTGCAATGCATAATGTTAGGGGCGAGGGAATCGTCTTGAGTGGATGCAGCACATAGGAGCACATAAGAGCACATAAGAGCACATAAGAGCATGTAAGGGCAAGACTTACCGGTGTTTCAAAGAGCCCCAAACGACACCAAGGTTTAGGTATCGAATACACCAGAAAATTAAGGCCAACCCATGGCCAATCCATGCTACCTGCTGAAAATAAACATGCCAATGTGCACGAAAAGAATGAACCAGCAAAAGAAGAGATATAGGAATATAAAAGCCCAAAAGCAAGAGTGTGTTCGTAAAGTGTCCTCAAAACAAGTTGCCCTGAACACGACAATCGCTCACATTCATTGCATACTAAGAAACTGAACAAATGAGGAGTCATGGAAATAAAGTGCGGAGCTGCTCCCACTTGGCCAGACACTCGGACTGGGTAATCTCGGCCTCGTGAAGTCTACTGGTCCACATGTGATAATCATTCTTGAGGCCGAAAAGTTGATGGCCGATGGTATGCGAGTTTTTCCTTGTTTCTAACAGAGCTGCTTCCAAATTTTCTGCCTCGTCCAACAAAGTGACCATCCTAGCTCTGCGCCTGTGAATCTCCTCTTCCAATCGCTTGACTTCAGCTTCTTCCACATCATAACTAGCTGTCACTGCGGCGATTTGCTCACGGACCACCTTATCATGCTTGTCCAACTCTTCCTTCTTTTCGCGCTTACTCTGGAATGACGTGCGTTGGGATATCATATCCGAACTAGTAGCAAAGGCAGCGTCTGACTTAGAGAATATAGTAGGAAGATCGTCAAGTATACCAAACTCTGAAGTGGCGAATTCCGAGGAAGTCTTGAGAATAGAGACAGATGACAGCATAGCTAGTCGTTGGGACTCCCCAAGTTGATGCAAGCCAAGGCCAAGGAAATTTCGAATGGCCATCTTTGCATGAGCGAGCGCTTCCACAGACGGTGTACACCTTTCAAGATTGGAAGGCATTGATGAGATATCGTCCGAGAAGCTCAAATCAACCTGGATCTCGGGTTCCCCTATAAGCTTGAGTCGAGCCCTCCGAGATGTCAAATCCTGTCAAATAAACAAAGTCAAGGTTGAGCATAGCAAATACACGGAGGTATTCAAAACGAAGAGAAAAGTTGAGAGAAATTACCATAGAAAGGGTGACCGCAACGGGCAATGAATTGGGAGAATTTGGACTGAATCCAGCAGTAGAGGGGAAGTCCCTCAAGATAGAAGGGTTATCAGTGGCTCTTTCCTCAGAAACATCAGGATTGGTATCAAATTTAACACCAGATATTCCAGCTTGAAGGACTCTCTGTTCAGATGTGGCTGGACTGAAGTCAGTGTCAAAAGCTTCATTAATGTCTGAAACCTCGGGGCTAGAATTCTTGGGGCTCGGTCGCTCAGAGACAAGAGGTGGATCATCTTCACCAAGGATGATGGGGTCATCAACGGTGTTGCTAGGGCCAGAAACCAGTTTAGTTGAATGGCGAGTATGATATCGCCGACCCACCGTCTGGAGCCTACGAGTGATATTTCCTGTCGGAGCAGCTTTAGGAGCGGCTTTAGTCTTCAAGGATTGAGATTTCGGAGGCACTGTGACCTGCTCCTGTTTGAGTTTCAAACTCCCTTGAGTATCCATTTTTGGGAGCTTGACAGACACAGGACTGTCTTCACTCGGAGCCACATCTCGCTTGCGAGCATCTACAAGAAATCACAGAAACAATGCTGGAATAACAGATATCGACAACAAAGCGTTATGTAAACATAAAGAAGGATACCAGACCATACCAGGGTGTCGAATTACTGATGGAATGAGGTCTAGATAGCGTGACTTCCACCAAATAGCAAATGACTCGGCCATCTTTCGGTCAAGTGGCACCATCGGGCTGAGAAACCTCCCGGATAAAGTGGATAGGAGCTGTACGGTTGCCTTGGAAAGTCTCCTAGAGGCGATCTCTGAGACAATATGAGTCAAATCCACCGGGAAAGATAGCGAGGTGTGAGGAACTGCCGGTGAGAGCCAGAATTGGTACGCATATAAAGAAGGATTGTAAAATTCGAACGACCAACTCGACTTGTCATTATATGGCGGGCGTGTGGAAGAACAATCAACTACCAATAATCTGGGATGGATATATCGAGTCAAGATTAGAGCAGCAATCTCATCGGGAGAACGACCATTAAAGTCCGGAAAAGCACCAACCCAGAAAGGCCGGGTAAGGCAAGAAACGCTCGGTCGTGCTGGAAGATTGAGTGTATCAAGCTTCAGCCGCTGCAAGTAATCCATCAGATCAGAGGCGGAAAGAGTAAGGTGGCTCCCCATCAGTGAAGTAATGCGCAACATGGTAGGAGGGCCAGCAAGAAAGTCCATCACGCCAGGAAAATAAGAGAAGGCCCATATTTGCAGAAACCATGATACTCCCCCCAGCTTGGAAATAGGATCGTGCCGAACACACTGATTCAAACTGCGGTATACGGACCCTAGAAGCATCACCGCCAAATTATACACTCTACCGGTGCTGAGGGAGCATGCAAGGGGCAGGTATTCGGATGATGGCTTGCCGGACGAAGGGCAGAAAATGTAATGGCAAATCAAGACCCATAGAAACATGACGTGTTCAACCACAGAAGGAACACCTGTATGCGAGGACCATTCCTTGACCACTGCCCGATAGGAGGGATAGCAGTAACGGGTATGAGCTAAAGTCGGGGCAGCGGGATCATCAATGAAATAGGGGGAGTCAGGCCCAACCACAGGCAACCCGAGGAACAAAGAGATGTCATACAAAGTTATAGACATTGGGCCAAAGGGGAAGATGAAAACATTGCTGGAAGGGGACCAAAACCGGAGAAGACAATCAAATAAAACGGATTGCTTGTTTATTTTCATCTTGGAAGTCACAACCAGTGGCCACAAGCCCTGATGGCGCCACTGCTGCCCAAAATGAGGGGTCAAACGATCTATCCACTCAACCCAACCCTCAGGAACCCGTGGCCAAGATTTGAACTGGGAAGGCTCACTGTGGGGCAATAAACGTCTGGAGAGCAACAAATCCCTCGAGTGTAGTGAAGGCAGGGGAAAGAACAACTGATGGACTGATGGAGGGAATTGATTCTCATGATAGGTAGGATGCCGCACAGGGCCAATAGTAGCAAGAGCCAGAGAAGCAAAGGTCGAGCTCCTACAGTGGAACAAGAGATAAGTTAGAAACATTGCAATACACAAAGGAGACAGATAACCATGAAAGATGCAATTCATACCTAGCTTCAACTTCAGATTTGTGTAAAGCTCCTGGCTCGGATGCAAATGGATTAATAGCTGGTGCACCTACAAGAAATGAGTGGATACTTCAAACATCTCTACCAAACAAATAAACCACAACCCAAGGGCATACCAGATGCATTCGAAGAGGGAATCAAGGGAGTGGCCATCACCGAAGTAATAATCGAAGCAGAAATAATAGCAGGGACAGATGGGACAACTTCCATCGAAGATGGGGTCACCATATTGAGAGCAGTCAGAGGTGGGGATGACGTTGCAGCTGGCAACCTGAAAACCAACAAGGGAGTGAGCAAAAGCAAATTCACATTCTATTTAGTAAACAAATACCACACATACCCGGTGTGTGCGGCCTCAATTTGGGTGGCAACAGGGACATAATTAGAGTCAATGGACTGTTTGGGGTCAAAAACCACTGCATAAAGCAAGAAATGTTCAGAAAAATCAATTGTCACTGATGTACAACACAGGGCCAAATAATGGCCGCTTTACCACACATACAAAACAACGGCTAATGAATGGTCTAACAATAATCCATCACTCCCCACAGAAACCTGACGTCCAAAGAGGTAACTCAGTTACACAGATAAACCCAGTGTCCATCATTTGTTTTCTCAGATGCAAAATCAATACAAAACAGTAAAGAGAATTGTAAGTCAATCGCGACGACAAGCAATATTCAAGGAATCAAGAAACGCTGAGTAATGATTCAAGAAAATGAATGAAGAAATACCCATGGCCATCGTTGAGTTCTGACCGGAGCCGAGAGGAACACTCGCTCTTGCGGAAGGAGGCTGGCCGAAACGCGAAGGTACGCCTGTAAATAACCCAGAGACAACGGCGAATGGATTGGGACCAGGATTGGAGCCGGCGAACGCCACGGGCAATGTGGCAGCGGCGGCGTGAACTTGAGACGTTGGAGAATCCACAGTGCCAGAGTCACGGAGAGGCGCTGAAAGGGAACCTAGAACCATTGGGAAGCCCTCAACAATCGCGGCAGAATCAGCAAGCGCAGCGAGCGGGGAGGCCGAGATGTTGGCTGGAGCAGAAAGGGTACCCTTCGCGTTTGGTTCGGAGGAACTCGCCGGAGAGAAATCTTGAACCATGGTTAAACCCTCAAGCAGCAACAGCGACGGCGGAGGAGCGAGCGGGGAGGGCTTCAGAGCGCAAGAACGCGACTGAGAAACGCCGCAGCGGAGCAATCGGACAGAACGCCGGCACAGAAAAATCGAAGTGCTTAAGGGCGGTGATCTCCCGATGGCAGAGGGGAGCGAAGAGCGGGAACGCGTGAAGAGGAAAGAGGGCCGAAAATTTCTGCTTTGGATTTGAATCTGAATTGGATTTGAAGCTGGGAGGGGAAAGTCGATAGTGAGAAGCCTACCAAGAATTGGGCTAGGCCCAAGACACTACAAAATCATTTTAAGAAGTGCTCGCGGGCCGCATAGACAAATTAAACTTGGATCCTTACAAGCATTTTGGCCCACGGGCCAATGCTTGCGGGGGGCAATTGTTTGGGCTAAAAATAATTAATCATGAAGCCCACATTAATCACAAGCCCAATTAAATTGTATAGGCCCGTTAAGTGTGACGGATGGATTTAATCGATTCAAAATCTGGTCAAGAGCGCTAAAGGAGAGAAGAACGTGGGAGGTTAAGATCGTGGCGTAGAAAGCGTGAACATGGATCATGGGGGAGTGGAGTGGAACGCACAGCCAGGGGGAGAAAAGAGATCGGCAGAAGAAAGGCTAGACACACACACAACTCTACACAGACAAAAATCTGCAAAAAAGAAGCTCTCTGCTTCAAGCACTTTTTTTTAAGTTTTCTAGCAATTTACGTCTTCTCATTTTAGATTTCAGCAACAAATTATTATATTTTTCATGTCTTTGATGAATTCCTACATTTTTGTAAATGCAAAACATGTCAGGGGTTTATTTCCGTCACTTTCCAATAGTTTTCTTAATTTTGGCATCGCATATGTTTTAGGAGATTAGAACCAACGATCAAATTTAGAATTCACCGTCGTTTGATTTTAGAAGTTAGATTTTATCGTTTTCACACAAATCGGTGCACTTCGCACCTGGCACGCCCGCAACACCAAATATTGTGCAAACTGAGGTGGGATATATATTTATAAAAACAATGCAAAACAAGAAAGAATAATATTTTGCATTTTTTTAGATCGATCGGTTCAAAAGATAATATTTCAATTTTAATAATAATATTATTATTATCTCTCCTTATTTGGTACGTGCGTCCTTGTCGGATTCCGTACAGAATAAGGTTGAACTCTTCTATAAGTTCAGGGAAAAACAAAAAAGAAATTCAAAACTTAATAAATCAAAGAAAATAGCACTAATCAACGACAACGAGCATATAATATAAATCATAAAACAAAAATCGTATGAGATGATCTTACGGATCATATTTTATGAAACAAATATCTTATTTAAATCATTCATGAAAAAAAAAAAAGATTGAAATATACTCAAATCAAAGTATTGACTAACAATATTCCCTCGGTCCTTGCACCACAAAAACAAAAAATGGGAATATCTTATCTGAAAAAAAAACAAGGGAGATGCGAATATCTGCTCATAAATTTTCAGCTGCGTAAGGCCAAAAAACGCAGCTAACGGTGTCAGTTCCCCCTAACAGGATGCGTTCAGCAGTTGGTGCAATCCATGTTTGAGTAGGAACCCGGAGTTTTGCCGTTCATAACAAAATCAAATTCAACCTCAGAATTCAACGAATAAAATCAATTCCTCAGAGCAATTCGGTATTCACATCACGCGTGTGTTATTTAATCCAAATATTAGCTATGGTATCTTGAAAGTATTTTGTATCTTGTTCTTTTTCTACGACTATCCTTCATAATAGTAATGCGAATGAGGATAATTCCGGTGACGGATATTTTGTACGTTCCTTGGATTCAACCCTTCGTGTCGCCGATGATGCCCGGCGGGAATAGGACATCCAACAGCCGATGATTCCCGGCGGTGGATTGCCTGTGAGCAACACCGGTGAACCGCTACATGCGGTGCTGTATTGCAGTACGTCACGGCGGAGGGGCTTCTCTTTCTACAAGGTTTAGGAGGTGAGGGAAAATCAAAACACGACATAGGTGACGGCGGAGGAGAGACTTTCTTCGCCGTTTTGATCGGGAAAAGCACGGCTCTGATTTTCATCTCCGGCGAAGCTCTATCATACTCCTCGATCACATTCCTCAGATCCTCATTCGATTTGACTGAAATCAGTACGTCCAAATCTTCACTCGGTAACTTACACGTCAAAATCATCGAGGATCCACATGATTCACCAAATTTCACCATCAAATCTGTTCAGGAACAGAGGTCAACAAATAATTTAGTAATCAACATTCTTCTTCCAAAAAAAAAAAAAAACAACGCAAGACGAGGGTAAGAAAAACGACGCAAAGCACAAAATACCTAAAAAAGTAATCGAACGATCAACGGAAAGAACTCTAGTGAAACCGCCGATGTACCGGAGAACGCCGTCGGATGGGCGAGGGACGATTTTGCCGCCGTAACTGTAAAGAAACTTGATTTTCTCCGTACTGTCCGAGCTTGAATTCATAGCTGAAACAATTCAGCGATCAAAGAGAGAGAAAAGTGGAGAGAGAGTAGAGAAGGCGAGGGCAGTAGCGGCAGCTTCAAGAAAGAGAGGGAGAGAATTCATGAGGTATTTATAGTCCCAGGCTGGGAGGAAGTTTCAAAATTATTAAGAATTCAACGCGGAAAAGTAATACTGGTGAAGTTTGGTGACTTAGTAGTCTAATTAAATATTTGAATATTCGGTGTTGGAAGATTGACTTTAGGTGGGACTTTTAGACAAAAATAAGTCAAATATCACTAAAAATAGGGTATTTTATTTTTTAAATTCAGATAATTATTTAATTAGAAAAATAACCTCTTCATATATATTTAAAATACATTTGAGAATATCTTTTTTTAAATAAATATTTGACAGAAGTTATTTTACAAATTTTCTACTAAAAATCCTATCTCAAGAATTAATACAATGTAAAAGATCATTAATGATAGATAGGATGTAAAACGCTATTTTCTCAAAAAAAATATCCACGCGCGAATTTATCTACGAAAGAATGACTAGGACAATATTCCCCTATGTTTCAAATAAAGCCACGAGTTTTTTTGTTTTTGTTTTTTTTTTTTTTTAAATTAGCATAATTCTATCCAATTTCATACACAAAAAGAAAAGAAAAGAAAATTCGATGCACCAATTTATCCACGAAAGAATGACTAGGACAATATTCCCCATTTCCCCTACATCTCAAATAAACCATAAATAAATATGATTATTATTCATTTTTCAGTATTATTATTTATATAAATAACGAAATAAACAATATATATTAAAATATATATAACAAGTTATACCAAATCTAATGGGCTGAGGTTTAGAATAACGGCCCGCTTAGATTTATTTGTTAAATGGGCTGGGTTTGAAACCTCGGCCCCTTTAACAATTAAAAGCAGGGCCGGGGTTTTTTTTTAAAAAAAAATGGGTAAATTTTGATAATTTATTTATTTTTTCTATTATTGAATTAAAAAACCCGTAACATTGCCGCATGAGAGATGGTGACAAATTCCTCCTCTAGGTCGGAACTTGCTTAGCAACTAAAAAACATAAACAGTCCAGAGAGATGGTGAACTCCGGTGGCGGCGGCGCGTCGCTGCCTGCTTCAGGTCCCGACGCCCGGAAGCGGCGAGTGTCGTACTTCTACGAGCCAACAATCGGCGATTACTACTATGGCCAAGGCCACCCCATGAAACCCCATCGCATACGCATGGCCCACAACCTGATCGTCCATTACTCCCTCCACCGACGAATGGAAATCAGCCGCCCATTTCCCGCTGCCGCCGCCGACATTCTACGCTTCCACTCTCCTGATTACGTCGAATTCCTCTCCTCCGTCACCCCTGACACGCTTCTCGATCACACCCACTCCCGTCAGCTCAAGCGTTTTAATGTGGGAGAGGACTGCCCCGTGTTTGACGGGTTATTTAACTTCTGCCAAGCATCAGCCGGCGGTTCTATTGGCGCTGCCGTGAAGCTTAATCGACAGGACGCGGATATTGCTATAAATTGGGCGGGCGGGCTTCACCATGCGAAGAAGAGCGAGGCTTCCGGGTTTTGTTATGTTAATGATATTGTGCTTGGAATTCTTGAGCTACTCAAAGTACACAGGGTAATCATGCACAGATCAATATTCCCTTTTCTATCTTTTACTGGTTGCTTACGCTTTCATCTTAGGCTTGGCGACAATTAGTTTTGGTCGTGCTCTTGGAAGTCATGGAGCTCTTTGAGATACTACTAGGTTTCAAAATTTCTTTAAGCCATTCAAAACGAGGGACATGTAGCTCCAAAATTTCCTACCTCTTGAAATCGAATATGTTGGTTGGGATTTAAATATTTTTCAGCATTTTGAAAGTATTTTTTGTCAAAGATACCTATATTGCTCCTGCGAAGAACTTTTTTAAAGTTTATGGGATGTTCGAAATGTGTTAAATTTAGATTTCTGAAAAATGTGCCTGACTTAGAATTTTGAAGGTGAGTATATTTTAAAATATGTGGGAGTGCTATCTTAATTTTGAGAGAAGGATGAATCTAATGGACTTTTGAATGGATAAACATGAACTCAAGAGCACTACGAAGCACATAGATAGTATCTTTGACATATATGTACTTCACTTATAAATGTATAATAAATTTATTGTTCTGGCGGTCATGAAGACCTTGATTGCTCTCTGGAGATCATGCGGCTGATGTTTGAGATTTTGTCTGATTCATGGGTACAGTGTTGTAGAAGCCTTGAAAACCTAAAACACAATTAAATGTGAATAAATCTTTATTATAATTTTCACGAACATTTGAAAACTCACAGTTGTAGCACGATTACTCTTTGCATATTGTGGTTTTCCCTTTGTATCTTAATTTCTTTATTTGGATTGTTTTACCTTCTTCCCTTCACATTAAAAAGTGAAAAATTGTTGTCTATGTTTTCTCCTTTTGGTTTGTTTCGAAGTTCTCTTTGAAGCATGGTTTTATCAGCGTCACTACTCTTGGATCCATGTGTGGATGCAATTTTTCAAGGTCTTATATTATTATTTTAGACTATCTTCAACAGCACCAGTATTTGGTGTTTTAATTTTTCAAGATTATTATTATTTATAGTGTTCATTAGATGACTCGTACTTAGGTGAGATGATCAGTCTTCGCTCTTATATCTGGTGGGTTTATGTTCTGAATTATGTATTCTCAATGGCAGCGTGTACTATACATTGACATTGACATTCATCACGGAGACGGTGTTGAGGAGGCCTTTTATGTCACTGACAGAGTGATGACTGTGTCATTTCACAAATTCGGTGACTTTTTCCCTGGAACAGGGCACATCAAAGACATTGGGGTGGCTGCTGGGAAGAATTATGCTCTTAATGTTCCATTGAATGATGGATTAAATGATCAAAATTTTCGAAGTTTATTCCGTCCCATCATCCAAAAAGTCATGGAGGTGTACCAGCCAGATGCTGTTGTTCTTCAATGTGGGGCAGATTCGTTGGCTGGAGATCGGTTAGGGTGCTTTAATTTGTCTGTGAAAGGACATGCAGATTGCCTTCGTTTTTTGAGGTCTTTTAATGTTCCTCTCATGGTTTTGGGAGGGGGAGGATATACAATCCGGAACGTTGCTCGTTGCTGGTGCTATGAGGTGTTATTCTCCTTCTCTCTGCTTATGCCTGTGTATTTTATGATTCTCCGAATATGTGCAATTTCTATGTTGATATAGTTTGTCAACTTGGTCGGTCATAATCACATGAAATCACTAATGTTGAAATTTTTACTCTTGGTAGACTGCTGTTGCAGTTGACGTAGAACCGGATAATAAATTACCGTACAACGATTATTATGAGTACTTTGGCCCTGATTATACTCTTCATGTGGAACCAAATCCGGTGGAAAATCTGAATATGGACAGAGATTTGGAGAAAATGAGGTGAATTTTTTGCACCGAGTTCCATTTGAAATTAGAAATATCATTAGTGAAATCGATAAAAATTTGTTTTTCGATATTTGTTTTACTTTTTTGTGTGTTGTCGAAGTGACTTGAGCATTATCTTTACTTGTCTTCCTGAATAATCCTAGTTTAAATTCAGTTTTTTTTTTCTACTGGCAGCTTACATCTAATAATAACTGTTGGCCCTAAAAGCAATGTTGGTTTTGTATATTTCAATGTAATACTTAGAAACCGATTCTTTAACTGCAAGATTTATGGTAATATGTTGTAATATTTTGGGTTTCGTTTGTTCTTCCTTGAGAGTCCTTGTTTATGTCTGCTTCTATTTGTTACTCTTTTATTCAGACGCATCGTATCTAGGTTTTCCATGAATTTTACTCGTCAAGTTATTTCAAGAGTCGTGTTCAGTTATGTAGATTCATTTTGTTTAGTTTAATAGAACTCTTTTAGTTTGCATTTGGATTTCAGAGGGAATTTGAAAGTAGAGTATGAAATGACTCCATATTGAGATAGATTTGAAGTCTGCTACAATAATTCGAAAAATAACTGTTAAGGATTTAAAATCTATTGTAAAATGAATGTGTCTATCGATCTAAATGCACCCTTACTTTCAGATGGTAATCATTTCTTTTCTCTTTTCTCGTTTAGGAGCAGGAAATACGATTTATTACAATATGCACTGGCTTTTAGATTTCAAATTATTTACTTAGTTTTTTGTTGCCATTGCAAGAATCTTTTAAGGTTAGAAGTGTGTATATCTTTTATAGACTGAAATGGAGCAGTGACCTATTAGGGAGTGACTGATATGTTGACTATTTGCAAGTAACCTTTTTAAGCATCACTTGTATTGCTCGTTGGCCCTTTTTGCCATCTCTTTTATGAATTTTTCATGTTTATGTACTGGTCTTATCATTTTTCTTGTTTATGTTAATGTAAAGATATTCTACCTTGTTAACAAATTTCTCTTGTTTCCTTGAATTTGCAGAAATATGCTACTCGATCAACTTTCTAAACTAGAACATGTACCTAGCGTCCCATTTCAAGTAATGCCTCCAACCACTGAAGTTCCAGAAGAGGTAAGTTTGCTGAGTACTCAACACTCTTCAAATTTAATTTACATAATTCCATGCTCTCCATTTTCAGAGAGAAGAAGACATGGATGTAAGGGAAAAACCCCGTATATGGAATGGTGAATTGGATTATGAGTCTGAAGGTGATGAGAATGAGAATTCTCTGTAGGAAATTTGAGTAAACAGTTATATATATGAAGCAAATGATGTATGAGGTATGTTCTGACCTTGTCATTATGGCATTATGCTAGGTCATTTAATGAAAGCAAGAATTTTCATGATAATATCGATTATTTGCAGCAAAAATTGACGCTGTTAACAAAAAGCAGTCATCACATTTTGAATTGTGAGAGTTGATGAGCTAAGACACTGGGCAAACCTACTTTTATTGACATGTGCATTTCAGAAAAGATTTTAGGTTCTATCTCGTCTTGTCAGTCAATCTCTAATGAGTTGATGATCAAACTAAACACTCTGGAAAATGCTCATGAATCAATGGGAAAAAATAAATGTTATGTACTTTTACTCTTGATATACGTGACTTCATGGTTCTTGGTGGTTTAATATAAATAGTCTCTCAATGCTCTCATATTAAGTTTTTGGGATATATGAGAGAATCTATAAAAAAAATTTGATTTTGTGTATGGATAAAACATTTAAAAGGTTCATATGGTGGCTACTAGTTGATGTTTTGTTATAATTATTTAGAAAAATTATTGGTTAAAATTAGTGATTGTGTAATTATTGTGCCGAGTGTTTGAAAGTGATGGTTTGATGTGTGAAATCATGCGTGGTTTGAAGAATTTGGAAAGAAAATTCAAAAGAATGGGAGATTAGGCTTTAAAAAGATAAGTGGAAAGAGATGTTAATCAGACCAAGTGTGTTGGTATTCACAGGGCAATTATCATTCCATTCACATGTTTTGATATCTTTGATTCGATGGTAAAAGTGGTTCAATGAGCTCTGATGTTTTGGTTGCAGCAAATTTGATGTCATATATCCTCAGAATTGCGTGATGGCTGGTGCCCTTCACAATTTGTCATATGGTTCCATTCTGATCTAAATGCGCAGCATTACTATACCATATGTTTTAAACTTGAGAAGATTGTATCGTGCTTTTGTTGTGAAGAAATGCTACTTGAGAAAACTATTACCATATATCTTGCTCGTACTTGCTACAGAAGATATATATACTACTAAATGAGTACTATACATGCTTAAGTTTCTTCTTTGATAGATAATTTAGATGTGCACAATTATTTTGCAGATGCATTTCTGTAACAAGCTTTGAGTTTGCATCTTATTCCATTATTAATAAATTATGTTTCTTATATATAAAAAAAAAGTTTGCATCTTGCTTCATCAGAAAAAAATGTCAATGGTTGTGAACTATTCTGAGATAATTCCGGTTTTAACTGTCATTAATGTTCAGGGGTTGGGTCATTTGATGCTACCAGTAAGGACGATGCAGACAGATGCAAACAAGATTTTTACTTGAAAGATATTGGGTTGTGGATAAAATAATGATGTATTATTAAGGTTCGCCAACTAGCCCATCTCTTTCATTCTTTTCCTTTCCTGGTGTACAGGATCCAGTTAGTAACCTTGGATGTTTTATCACTTTGAAAATGAAAGCATGTGATTTTGTTGATATTTCTTGCCATCTTTTGTGTGTAGTCCTTCTGCGTCTTCTTTTGTTATGGTTTATACTTATCTTTTCTGTTTGCCATTTATGCTTTTTAAATTGCAAGTTTGTGTGAGTAGGCGGGTTTTTTGTCCTGATCAGTTTTTAATGTAAGTTATTATTTATGAATTTGTCAAAAAAGTTCCGACACCAGAAAATTATGCTGCAAGAAAGGTACTTTAAGAAATGGTCATGCAGTATTGAATGCTTTTGAATATATGTGATGGAATTATGAGTTGGATACGTGTTGAATATTTTGGAAGAATATCAAGAAAGATTAGAGCATCAAATCCAACAAATAACATATAAAGGAATATCTTTCTTTTGTTAAAAAATATTTAAATAATGGAGAAAATGTAAATTGTAAAAGATTAATTTGTATATAATATTAAAATTCATGGATGATTTGTTGCTAGAGACATGGCTTAAAACAATTTCAAAGTAAATTTTATTCATTTAAATATCTGTTGGAATAACTTATTGATTATAACGCGAACATAAATTTAGAGAAATGAGCATTTACTTATGGAAATCTATATGTTTTACTTATTGATTCTAGTATGCACCCGTCCAAACAACTTTTACGGTAGATAAGTCTAATGCATGTGAGCATGAAGAAAATGATATGCAGATGATTTTCTTGAAATATTTACTTTCAATGTAAGAGAGACAAAGCAAATATACGAGTACAAGCTTCTACAAACCATGGTTCATTCCTAGTTTCTTACACAAAGAAACCAACAAAAGAAGAAGGTTCATACTATGACGAACTGATACTAGATAATCGTTTGATAAATTGATCAAATATTTTATCGCGTGGTAGAACATTTATTCGAACAAGTTTTTCGTCATCACCAAAATGCTTACCACCTCTAGTTAATATCTTGTGGTGGCGAAGAAAGCTTTCACAGTCATCTATTTCACCTTCACACTTCAACCAAGCGAAGGCTGCAAAAATTGAAAATTCGAGGGGGCGAGGAGTTAATTTGAATTAACATACTGGTAAATACAGAACCATTACTGAAGAAAAACAGCGAATTTTTACCAGGTTGTGATGCAAATGAGCGATTGGTAAAGCTGCAGTGGCCAAGGGGAAATTCGGGTAGAGTAAAGATTTTTCCATTTTTCACTGCGTCTCTGAGCTGTTTCCATCTTCTTGCCATGAGTTTATGGCTGTGTTCGAAGAAGGCTTCACCTTCATTAAAATCGCCTGTATACTTGTGGCTATCAGATACTACTTGTAAAATCTTGGCAGCACGAATCTGTGACTCTTTTGATACGCCTATGCTGCTTAACACGATGAACTCTGTCATTTTCTTAGCTATTTCTTGATCCTTTACGAGAGCCCATCTGCAATTGCATGCCAACAATGTGTCATGAACTGAAAATTCTTGAGTTCCATTTTAGGATTGGGCCTGTTTTTCTTGTGTTGAATTGAGTTGTTGCCACTTCTCGAGCGATAACTGCAATCAGGAAATGTAACTTACCCGAGTCGTGTACCAGCGTGGCCGGTGCTTTTGGAGACCGTAAACAGCATGATGTCGTGATCTGCAGTATAGGAGATCGGAGTATACTGCGGCCAGTAGTATGCTAAGTCATGAATTAGTATCCCTCGATCTTGATTCACGACAGCATTTCTTGAAAATCCATCTGGATTGTTTGGAGATGTCACTAGCTCAATGCAAGGCTTGTCTTTCTTGAATTTGCGAGCATCACCACCCCATTTGTAGAGTCCAGACTTCAAAAAGTCCGTGATCAATGGATATGACTGCAACAGTAGAAGAGCTTGGAACTTCATAAGGTGAAGGTGAAACTAAAAAATTCCAAAAGATGAGGTGCAGAAATCTCATTTTCACTTCGTAGTTGATCTAGGAAACCATGGCTTACAGAGTAGAATGGAGCAGCGGATACTACAGTTATTGGCTCTGTAGCATTTGGCGGAGAAACCGCATACAACACAGCCTGGAGCAGCTGTGTAGAACCTGTTCCGACAACAATATAGCGATTCTCAGTCACAGCATTGCCTACTAACTCGTGCAATCTTATGATAGCATTCGCAAATTCGGGCTCCAGAAACCAGCAAAGATTTTTGACATCAGAAAAATAGCTGATGAATCTCCAACCAGGGATCAGGACCGCAGTTTTGTCCCCCATTTTCTGCCAATATCTCTCATACATTGTTGGATCACCGCTGTCATAGTAATTAAATCACAAGACAGTGCATAAAAGTGAAAAAATTCCGAGATTTGAAGCTAGAATATCCAAATATTTTTGTACAAAGAAACTGTATGTGCACTTTGATCCTTATTAAAAAGGATCAAGCGTGCAATTCGGTTCAAGTCACAATCAATACATCTGTATCAGAAATAACAACTCAGAACAGGGCTTGCGACCGAGCTAGCATAAGTCCTCAGGACAATTACGGGCTTCTAAGTTCCATAAAAGGTTCCCCCCGGAAAGTATCCAATGACAACAACACTTTGGGATGCAAAAGACATGCATCCCAAGTGCTGCAGAACAAATGCCGGCCAAAATCGTCTCAAGTCACTTTTCGCACACCTCCTATAAGGGCTATTCAAGACGTAATCAATCATGAAGCTTATGTTTTCTTAAATATACATGTATCATGCGATAAATTATAAGAATACGCGATCATCAACTGCGCAATAGAAAACCAAACGTTTTTCCAGCCATGGGGATGTAGACGACTTAGCAATCATAGGGAAGGTACCTAATCAAAGACAGTGATCCTCACCACTCATTTAGGTTTGAAGATGGGAGAGCCAAACTTGTTGCCCATGCTCAATGATGTGATCAAATGATTGGATTGGATTACAAGAAAACATCACGAGGTCCACAATTCACTCTTCATATTGATATCGGTTACGTTATACCACCCATAATGGCCCTAAAATCTGAATCAACTATCTTCAACTTCTTCATCTTAGATATATTCAAAAAAAAAAAAGAGTAGAATTACTTCCAATTATGCATCTCATGGAAGAAAGAATGAGAAAATGCTCTACTTAGGACCACCATCTACTGTGCCTTCAACAAAGAGCATAAATTGAAGAAGCTTGTACTCTAGCATGCACCACTGGAATCCTCGAGCCCAGAAGGACTTGTCCCTGTCTCTAAAGTGACATGACATAAACCCCGAAGCGCCATGTCATGGAATATCACCAGTATGACAGTTCATTAATCTACCTATTTACACATATTAAACAATCCCCTCGTTAGAACAATAAAGTCGAACCATCACTACTCTATAGCTACTGCATGGGTGGATGAGTAGCGCAGATCGGCCCTCTCAATCGAATAAAGTTTGAAACTTTGTAACTTTTTAAATCATAAGTTTTGCTAATTCGAAAGCCAGTGTCTCCAGTCAGGACCCAGCTCCTTCATTCACCCCAATTCTTGAGGCCAGTCCGGCTTACACCGTTAGATACTGAAGTTTTTGACAAATTTAACACGTATTCTTAATAACATGAAGAATGAGCTATTTGGGCAGCTTTGTTTCTCAGCTTTAGCACCACTGATGTCGGGAAAAAAAGATATTTATCAGACTTGAAGATTCCAATCAAAGCCAAAAAGAAAAAGAAAAATTAAAAACGGTGGTGCTTTATCCTAATGATTCGACATTTTTGCCACTTTTCCAACACCAGATGAATGGAAACGTTCTGCGTTATTGAAAGAACAACTTGGAGGAAGATCCCAAGTACCAAGTCCAACCGCACATCAAGATTTTCCTTTCAACTTTTTCTTGTCCTGGTAAACTACTACAGAAAAGTGGACAATAAAAGGCCCTGTTTCTCCCACTCATGTCTATACACCAGCATGGGGGCATTCCCTCGAATTTTATGCATGTTTTTTCAAAACAATAGAAATCCCATAATTCAATTATTTTGAGTCGTCTCGTACAAACATGAACTGTTCCTAACGTACTTAGTTTCACCAAGCATAACAAAATAAAACTGTCATTGCAAGAATAAAGAGGAGGGTATTTGTTGATCACTTACTGGTCAAGATCAATGGTTTCATCAACAGCTTTTGAAGAAGATGTCTCTTTAGTTTCAGGAACAGTACTTTCAACAACATAATTAGCATTTGAATTTGTGACCAGAGATGCATTATTGAACTTATTTTCAGAGCTGAAAAACTCTTGAGACTTTTTTTTCCCATTGCAATAGTCTCTGTACAGCAAACCCACATTCAAGGCTAAAGAAATCACCAAGAAATGCCCCAAAATCATTATTTTAAACTCCATACTTGAATTTCAATATCCCTTCTATAAGTGTGCAAAATCCTGATGAAAATAAAAGGGATCTTACGGAACATAAACATAAAGCAAATAAAGTTCAGAACAAGTGAAAAGGAGCCAACGCTGCATGCTCTCCCTGGAGATTGATGCCTATATTTATACAAAGACATGGTTTTCTTTCACCATTAAAGTGATATTGCTTATATTTTCAAAAGGAAATCTTTACAGCTTAAATAGCTGAACAAACCAGCATGAAATGTTAATCTTATGCTAGAAAACAAATTAGACGCCAATATTTAAATATTCATACATCACTCATTTATTTATTCACTTGAACAATTATCTGAAGAATCTGAAAAGAATTCCCACTTCCCAATGTTCTTAAAAAAAGCAATGCTAGAATCTAAATATTTTTTTCCCACATTGCCAAATATTGGGCAAGCTTTTAGAGAGAGCTGGTGAGATACTCAAGTGGGCAAAGATTATACACGCATTTATATTGGTAAGAATAAAACTTTACGTTGAAATCATATTGATTTTTTTATGAAGATGTTTCGGGTAAAATTAGCATAAATCGCAATGGATTATTTTTAGAAAGCACTGCAGCTTCCCGTAACCAAGAGACACTTGGAGGGTTATGGAAATAGATGGAGAAATCCCATTATTTTCTCCGAGAACTTTTCACGTGCTACTTCGATGTGTTTGTGAGTGTGCTTTCCAGGTTATGGGTCGGAAGGCAAAGTTAAAAAGAAAAGCATTGTTGTTCTCTGACTGATTCGCTACTATATATATATATCATAATTTGTGAAAATTAATCTCAATACTATAATCTTTTTGTTGTATTTATTATTTAAACATAAACACTCACATGAGACGGTCTCTGTCGGTAGAAAAATTATTGGTGACAAACAAATAATTAAGTGATAGGCATGCTTTGTCGAAAATTGCAGATGAAAGGAAACTGCCGATACGCGGTTTCACACGAACGAGAAGTTGTATTCTCTTCTTTCAGAAATCATCAATTCATCAAGTTATTTATCCATATTATCGCATTTGAGTGTTTATTTATATAATATTTGTGATGTGTTTGTTCTCCTGTATTAAGAGAATGTGTGTTCTTTTTGAAAACACAGTGAGCGGTTGTATACTATAAAATATTATAGTGGAATTCTTTTCATCTTGTTCGTGATTTTTATTATAATAATTTATATATTTTTCAAGCAAATCTCGGTGTCCATTTTATTCTTTATTTTTATATTTATTATTTCAAGTTGTCGCACATGATACCAACATTCTCATGTATCAATTTTGTGGGACATATTTAGGACTTGAACTATCCGACTCATGCAAGTATCATTTTTGTGTCCAAAGTGTTATTTTTAACTGCAAAAATACCATTTTTCTTAATTATATTTCAAACACAATAAACGGTGTAAAGGGTCTACAAAATCAGACATCCACTGACAACATTGGAAAATTAAGCAGATTCTGGGACCACGTTCACATTGCCGAAGTTAATGGGCTGGATCTTTCTTAGATCTCACAATTAATATTAGTCGCCATCCGTGGGCAGGCCCAAAATGAGAAGTGGTCCATTTTTTGATGAAATGGGCCACAACCCATCAATTTTTGGACCTCAGCCCAGTTGCAACACCTTCACATTCAAGTCGGCTAGTGTCAGTCGCTATGTTTACAAGGTCCCCTACTAGTAGGATTAAAATAGTCATATTGTGAGACGGTCTCACGGGTCATATTTGTGAGACGGATCTCTTATTTGGGTCACCCATGAAAAAGTATTACTTTTTATGCTAAGAGTATTACTTTTTATTGTGAATATGGGTAGGGTTGACCCGTCTCACAGATTATGATCCGTGAGACGGTCTCACATGAGAACCACTCATGAATTAATATCATTGAGAACTAGCGGTACGTGGAATTATATTAAATAATAAATGGGGTAATTAATTTTCTTTGGTTTTTAAAATTCTTAAAATTTTATATTATTTATTTCCATAAAATTCCTAAATTGCAAATTATAAAAACTGATCATATATATAAAGAAAAGACAAAAACTTGTGTGAGACGGTCTCACGAGTCGTATTTTGTGAGACATATCTCTTATTTGGGTCATCCATGAAAAATATTATTTTTTATGCTAAAAGTATTACTTTTTACTGTGAATATCAGTATAGTTGATTTATATCATATATAAAGATTCGTGAGAACCGCGAAATTTTGGATTCGTCTATGAAGCTAATGTACTTAAGATAGAAAGTAAAACGTACTAATTGCATTTTACTTGTTGATCCTTTGAAATGAAAATGAAGTTCGATGTAGAACTTAATTAGACGATTCAAATAAATTTAAATGCGTTGGGTAGAAGGTGGGGAGTTATTTCTTGGAATATATAAGCCACAAATGATGAACCACGCGACTTTTTTTTCTTCTTATTATAAATAACACACACGTTGTACGTCTATAATTTTTTATATTTTTTTAATTTATTTTTTTATTATATGATAGATTGAAATAAATAAATGATATACTATAGGGGATTAAATTTGTAGGAGTTGAGAAGTAAAAAATAACGTTACGATCAAACGTTTATTATTAGATAAAAAACTATAGTTGTTAGCCATGACGTAATTTTATTTCTTTATATTTGTGGCATCGCATGTTGTACTTATTTGGATGCTATTAGGTCGGTTTGTTAGGCTCATGAGTTTGGAGTCGTGTGTATCTATATGCTGGTACTGTCTCATATCCATAGAAATCAGCCTTATCATTTTTCTATTAACGGTCATATCCCCAATAAGACAATATTATCCGTTAAAATCTTACACCACTCTTTAACAACACACTTAGTCAATCAGATCAAGTAACACAACGTCTGCATTTTGACACACGAGAACTTCTCAAAAAGTCATCCATCTCGGTATTACCATAACTCTTGCATGCTTAACACAACATATAATTATATAATTCAGTAATATATTATGTGATTTCTTATGTACAAATTAATAAATGATTTATTTTTTGATTTTTGCCATACTTTTTTCATTAAGGGAGTGAAATGTACTTATCTACGTGCTTAAAAAAACCAGGCTTTATTGGTTTAAGGATTATCTCTATATAGACTTAACAACTCGCACATACGATCATTGACATCGATATATTTTTCAAGTAAACTAACTATGTTTAAAATTTTATTAATTAATGATCATGATTAAATTCAATAATAATTTATAAATATTTTTTGATTTTTAAAATATCGATACAAAGTATAAAATAATTGCATTCGGATACAAATTTACTAAAATAAATTTTCATGATAATTTTATGAAGTGAAAAGATTAATTTTATCTATATACTTCTGGAAATCAAAACCATTAATTTTCATATTAATGCTTATTAATTAATATAATAATATAGATTCATGTATAATGTAATGATAACTATAAATAATTAAGTTCTTAAAACGAAATATAATCATTTTTTAATGAGTAGGACTCTTGTGAGATGGTCTCACGAATTTATTTGTGAAACGGGTCAATCATATCAATATTTACAATAAAAAGTAATACTCTTAGCATAAAAAGTAATATTTTTTCATGGATGACCCAAATAAGAAATTCATCTCACAAAATACGACTTGTGAGACCATCTCACACAAGCTTTATCCTTTTTGAATTGTATAATTTTACTGGGTCCTATAATACAGTACCTAAAAAATCTCTTTTATCATTATAATCGAATAATATGCCTAAATAATTGGAATATGATTCTCCATATAGATTTTTTACTTTTCCGATTTGCAAAGAGTTTTCCATGGGTGAAATAACTCATTCAGATTAATTTTTAAAATTGTTGTTTATAGTAATCATAAAGAAAATTATTCTAATTATATGATGGAATGAAACGAGGAATATATCCCACCCCAAACGATTTTTTTAACGGGAAACAATATGTTTTCTTACGTAATTTATATTTCATATATAATTTAGTCGAACATATAAGACCGGTCGTTTTCCGTTTTACAAAATATTCTAAGACAAAAACTTGTGTGAGACAGTCTCACGGGTAGTATTTTGTGAGACAAATCTTTTATTTGGGTCATTAATGAAAAATTATTACTTTTATGCTAAGAGTATTACTTTTTATTATGAATATCGGTAGGATTGACCTGTCTTACAGATAAAGATTCGTGAGACCGTCTCACAATATATCTACTCATAATATAATGTATGGTAATGATACAACTCCAATATTTAAATGGTACATAATCCAAGTGTCACAGTTCAATCAATTTCCTAGCTAATATGAACATTATTGCATACAATAGAACATATATAACACATTATCTATTTAGGAATATATAGTTGTTTCTTTTTTCATTGCCGAGATAAGAAGTCTTGAATCCATGCTCGAGTATCATCAGTAACGCAGACAGTTACATTATATCTTTGTAGTATAAAATAATATCACCCTTGTACTTTAAAAAAAAAAAAAAATAGTACTTAGTCCCACCATGAATGAATAGATGCAACTTCCACCACACAATGTTGTCATGAACCCACAGCAATTAAAGAGATCGAACACCTTAGCTTTTTCCATCTTTAAATTAAATGAGATAATGATTTAGCCACTTCATATTATGCTGACATGTAATTACAATTCTGACGTGGATCTCGAAAGAAATCATCATTCGAGTTAATTTAATATATTTTAAGTAAAAAAAAAATAGAATTAATACTTTGCAAAAGAAAAAAAAGCACTCGTGCATGCAAATTTAATATAATATTTTTTTTACAAGAAATGAAATTACCACTTGGAAGCATCTTTTGATCGGTTTCGAGTATTGCACAATCTCGTTGTACAAAGGCCACACTCTTTCACGCGAAAACAACATGGAATCCATGTATATCTCCTTTATTGTAGCTTATATAACTAGTCCCTCCATGCCTACATTTCCCATTCAAATCGCCACATTAAGTCAGATTCTTTCAGACAAACCTTTATTTACATTTTCAACTCCAAATCTCGACAATGTCTCACGTCCACAAGACCATTTGGTGCTCATGGCACATGGACCTCCTCATCGATGACTATTCGGCGCCGACTGTCTCTGTGGAAGGCGACGGGGACGATGATGATGGAGATTATGATTACGCTCCTGCTGCGTGATTCGAGGAGACTACGTACAAGAAATATTACTGATCATTAGTACATTATGGTGCAATCTAGCTAGTATGTTAATTTGTACGATGGAATTATTAGCTACTCTTGGTTGAGTTGTACGTGTTAAGTGTTGTACTTTCCTGGAAATAATCACTCTATATTTTTCAGTACTTACATATTTCGGACTAATTTTTTTTTGATATATACAACTGTGGTGGGGGATTCATGCAACAGATGATGTTATATATTGAGCAAAAAAAGTTCTCATGAGACTGTCTTACATGCCAATTTTATCGTGCATTTGAGTGATTCAAATGGACTTGTATAATCATGATCTTTCTATTGACCACTTATACACAAGAAGATCAAATACAGTACGTGCGGAGAAAGAACTTATATAATTCGTGCATTTGAGTAATTCAATATTTTATTTTTATTATGGACATACGCAAATCGCAAATTGCAATTTGTACAAGATCTCTCTATCTGGCTACAAACATTAGTGGATGTGAGAATAGTATTTACGTAACTTGTTGAATCGTTGCGATTACGAGTTCCATGTCTAAACTTTCGGGGTAATAATATATAGTATTTTGTACCTCATGTACTAGTGGCTCGTAACGAGGAAGATGACTGAATCGAACGTGCTAGTGAAAAATTCTACCGAGACAAATTAGATGAAATGTTGCTTAGATCTAGTATGGATCATACATCGATAATATTTGGTGGACTGATCTTAATTATATCGTATTATTTTTTGAGCTTTAATTTGTCACGTGCATGCATCTTGTAAAGGATTATATATCATTATGCATGAGATATATACGTACGTACGTACGTCTTTCATTATATTATTATCCAGACATATAGATGTTACGTACGTACTCGCTTTAACAATTAACATGCATGCATGGGTTTCCTCCCATATTACGTTTGAATGATGAATGACTCCTTCATTGTTATTCGAGTTTTAATTGATTTATTATGTGAAATTTTCTATATATATTCAAAAAAATTGATAAAACAACAACTTAACTTATTTAGAGAAAGAAAAGTTAAGTTGATTTTTAAATATAATTTGGATTAATCAGTATAAATTGATTACCATCTTTAATCTCAAGTCCCAAAGTGTAGCACTTTCGAAGTATGCTCCACTAAATTGAACCAATATTGTAATGGTAAATGTAGAATATTGCACTTGAATTTTAATGTTTAAAATCTCATTTATCACGGTTTCAGTCTTTATTCTATAATTACATTTTGATTTATGAGTACTCTGCAAGTGTAGACTGATTCAGTACCATATCTACATCCAAAGATTTATATTCTCCATATCCTTAGCTCATAAATATGCGCGTGCGCGCGCACACACATCGTGTTTGGTTGGATGAGTTGGTCTCGTGGAGTTCCAAATCAAGAGAATTGAGGGGCATAATTAATCGGCTATTCCACGTTCTTTACACACTCACCACGTGCAAACCCTCGGCCAAGTTATAATGTCTTCCACCACCTCCCTCATAAATACATACATGCTCTATGGGATCGGATCTACTTTATATATGTTATACCAATAAAAAATATTCTTTACATATATAATTTCATCTGTTTCTTTACATATATAACTTCATATATATATATATAGTTTTTATCAAAAATAGTAATTTTCCGTCAAAAATGATATCTATAAAAGGAAACTATTATATATGATTATTATTTTTTATTATAATGCCTTAATTTGAGTTAGAAACGTGGCTACGGTTCATTAAAAACCGTGGCTACATTAAGCCACGGTTTTCAACAACCGTCGCCAAATTAAGCGACGATTTTGCAAAAACTGTCGCTTATTATAGCGACGGTTTTCTTAATGTAGCGACGGTTTGCAATGAACCGTCGCTTAAATCAGCGACGGTCTGAATGATAACTGTCGCTAAATAGCGACGGTGTTTATCAACAAAATCGTCGCTAAATTGTCACGGGTATTGAATAACCGTCGCTTAGGTTAGGCGACGATACATGTGGTTACGGATCACCAAACCGACGCTAGAACCGTCGCTTCAACCTAAGACCGTCACTAGCTTCTTTTTTTTTTGTAGTCGACGATTGAAATTACTAATAAAACCTTGGGAGTGAAGTTAAAGTTCGGGATTTATATATCACCTTAAATATTTGAAAATAAATAGATATTAATGTGTAATTAAATGTGAAGTTTTTAATTTTTTTTAAAAAAAATTCAAATTTGAATGCGTCCCTTGAAAATATAAACTAAATTTAAGTGTCAACATTAGTTATATCATTTAGTTTATTTTGATTAAGATTTTGAGTTTTGTTATTTTTATATATTTAATTCTCTATACTCTTTGTCATATTTAATAAAATCTAATTTATTTATATAATATTAAGTTTTCTAACTTTTTATAATTTTAAAAGAGTGTCTTAGTGAATTTTCAAAATTATGAATCTTTAAAAACTATTTATTTATTGTTTAAAGTTTTGATAGATAAAATAATATATGGTTTTTTAGATATCTTTTTCTATTTTTTAGTAAATATACATAGCTTATTTGAAATAATTCAAATTTAAGAATATACAATTATATGGATTAATATGATATTTGGGAATGATATTAATTTTCAATTTTCCGACATGTATAGAAATGAAGATGAAATCGAATATCCAATGGAAATAAAGATGACTATAATAAATGAAAATGTGGACGAATGTCATGAAATCCTACTAATCCAAGGAATATTGATCTCATCTCAAGATTAAAACAATTATAATATCAGTAATAAACTATAAAGAAATCAATTATTCGCTACACTATTTGTATATAAAAATTGTAGAGATTAATTTAGATTTGCAAATAAGCCAAACGATTCCTATTTATTTATTATATATAAAAAAACAAGATTGATCATAACAAATTTTCAATTTTTACCAAAATCCATATGAATTTCGGAATTCTATATGTATTTATTAGTATTTCTTAGAATCGATTTGTCCGGCTGAAAACTGGGGAAAACAGCAAATAAGGAGAACATCAACACACAATCACTTCAAAATGTACAAAAAAAATCCAGGAATATATATAGTACAAGTTACGAGCTTTGTCAGCAGGAAAAAAAACATACTCGAACATCACCAAGCTCAGTTGTACAAATCCTCGTCATTCCCTGCAGTTGTCGTGGCTGCCGAGAAAGGGTCCAAACCCCCGGCACCACCAGCAGTCTCAGAACGATCTGCGAACCGAAACTCAGACCCTAACCCACGAGACTGCTGCAATGTCTGAGCGAAGAGCTGATACTTTCTGATGTCTGCATCACTCACGCTCCTGCGTGCGTACTTCATTGACTCTTCAAAGTGTGCCGCTCTTATCTCAGAAACAATATCATCTGCGTCATCTTCTTCCATTGCTTCAGGGTTTTCGTGCTTCTTCGTTTCTCTCTCTATATCCTGGATTGGCACATGCATGCGATATATGAGCAACAACAAATATAAGAATACGAACAAAGAGTACACGTATTTCATCAAATATATCAATGGTGCAAGTATTCGAAGATAGCTCTAACAGTTGGCAGGCGATGAGATGCCAAGAAATAATATAGTCTACCTTTTCAATATTTTCTCGAATAGCATACTTGCAAGCACGTTGACATATTTCCGTAATATCTGCACCACTGAACCCGTGTGTGTGTCTCGCAAGAGCTGATAAATCAATGTCCCTGGACACTGGGGACTTCCGCAAGCATGCCTTGAAGATTTGAAGACGAGAATTTTCATCGGGAAGGGGGATATAGATCAACTGGTCCAGGCGTCCGGGCCTGAGCAATGCCGGGTCAATGATATCCGGCCTATTAGTCGCCCCTATGATAAAAACCGTCTTTTTTGCTGTCATTCCATCCATTTCCGTCAGCAGCTGGTTAAGAACTCTATCAGCTGCACCGCCGGCATCTCCAACCGAATTTCCGCGCTGAAGTTTAAGAAGCAGCATGTTAGTTAATAATAAGTTCTATAATCCGATGCATGTAAAGAACAGATCCAGTGGTACCTGCGTAGCAATTGAGTCAAGTTCGTCGAAGAAAAGCACACATGGAGCAGATTGTCTAGACTTGTCAAATATCTCTCGAACATTTGCCTCACTTTCTCCGAACCACATAGTCAGCAACTCGGGTCCTTTTACGCTTATAAAATTGGCCTGGCAGTCGTTAGCAATGGCTTTTGCTAGCAGAGTTTTTCCACATCCGGGAGGTCCGTAGAAGAGAACCCCTTTAGAGGGTGACATGCCAAATTTCTCAAATTTTTCGGGATGTTCCACAGGATACTGGACAGTCTGTTCAAACATAGAGATGATGATTTTTGGGAGCCCAAAATCCACTAACAGATGATGATGGTAGGCAGGAAAGGATGAATCTTAAAGCATACAGCTAGAAACCAACATATTTGGCAATAAAATTAAGCTTAAAGATTGACATGATGATACCTCTTGGAGCTCTCGTTTGACGTTATCCAACCCACCGATATCTTCCCACGATACATTAGGAACCTCAACAACCTGCCAACCAAGAACATTATATTGACTCTCTCAATTTTTAAGTAAAGTACAACGATAGCATTCACAATGATGATAAACTTGCAGATTCGATAGCTAATATTTTAAGGAATTCGCGTACTGTTTCACGCAAAGCTGATGGATTCGAGGCACCCAATGCTGTTATAAAGTGTTCATTGCTCACAGCCATTGAATTCAAAACTTCAGCATCAACTGACTCATCCTCCAAATCAATTATGTCCATTTTCTCTCGGATACACTGAAGAGCAGCTTCGGTGCAAAGGGCAGCAAGATCAGCACCAACATAACCGTGGCTATCTTTCGCCACTCTTTCAAGATCGACCTGTATATTTCAACCAAGTGGACATCAAATCTATATGTATACTCTTTTATTTTAGTTGCAGAAGGGGTTTGTTACAGTTAAGTTATTGGTGGCAGATCTCAAAATGAGTACAAAAGGAATAAAAATAAGTTAATAAGTAAATTAACTCACATCATCAGCAAGCTTCATATTTTTTGTATGAATTCGGAGGACTTCTAACCTCCCAACTTCATCTGGCACACCGATGTCAATTTCCCGATCGAATCTCCCAAATCTCCTTAGAGCAGGATCAATACTATTTTGTCTATTTGTAGCTCCCATGACAATGACATGAGACCGAGTCTTGAGGCCATCCATCAATGTAAGAAGCTGGGATACGATACGCCTTTCTACTTCACCATGTGTTTTCTCTCTCTTTGGAGCAATAGAATCTAGCTCGTCGATAAAGATGATGGAAGGTGCATTCTTCTCCGCTTCCTCAAATGCTTTCCTCAAGTTACTTTCACTTTCTCCGGCCAATTTCGACATTATTTCTGGCCCATTAATTAAGAAGAAAAATGCACCCGTCTCATTCGCTACTGCTCTTGCAATTAAAGTTTTTCCTGATCCAGGAGGTCCATAGAGTAAAATACCTTTAGGTGGCTTCACACCAATCGCCTTGAAGAGCTGTGGATGTCTCAAAGGAAGCTCGACTAGCTCACGGATTTGAGCCATTTGCTTTCTCACACCACCCACATCATCATAACCAACTTCATTCAATCTCTCCTCATCTTCTCGCTTGATCGGTTCACCCTCGCAGAAGATTGCAGTATCAGGCGCAACAACACAGTACTCACCAGGATCTACCTCAACCACCTTGAATTCAACACTTCGCATGCCGCCTCTGACCTGAAAGAGGTCACCTTTCCTCACGGGACGATATGCATCCATGAAGTAGGCTGACCATTTGGGAAGAAAAATTTTCAGTCATATAGCTCAGCTTGTTTGGCATACTCAATTAAAAAAAGTTCTTAATATTTACTTCAAAAACTCTAATAGAACAATCAGCTCACAGTTCAAATTAAGATATAATTATCACATAATTTAGCATTTTCCTCAACACTTATTTAACAATGTATCACTGTATTACTTCTCACATACCTTAATATATATACCCAAACAAACGTTTCAAAAACACTACTAACCTTTTTCCCATTTTGAATTTGTTGGTTTTCGGGGTAGGTTGCGATAGTAAATACTGCAAGATTCAATATGTGAATATTTTCAACAACGAAAGATTTTATATTGATTTTTTTCAAGATGACTGCATTGATAGAAATGAAGGCTCCATGTAGCCATTAAGCAGCCAAATAGTTGACAATTAACAACACTAATTCAAACTCTAATTCTACTAATGCAAGCCTGCTATTCATTTAGCAAAATTTGATCATGACTATTCACTTGTCATCTATTCAACAAATTCAAAACATATTTAGCACCATTTTGCAACAGATTTTTAATTACTTCCACACTATTTATATCAACATTATCATTGACAAATTACAAAATTGAATTAAGTTTGAGTTAAATTCAAGCCCACCCAAATACGACCATAACATCCACACTTCAAGAAGGGATGAGAAGAAGATGATATCCTTACGTTTTAAGTACACATCAAACAAGTTTCCTGTGAGACGACCCTCAACCGAGTCATCCATGGGAAGGATATGAACACGGGTTCCATACTTGACATCTGGACATTGGTGTACGGATACCATATCAGTAAGGCGTACCCTCAAGTTTGCTCGGACGACTTTGTTCATTTGTATTTTTATCTCATCACATTGGTCGTCCGCAAGAACAACGCAAATGGTGTCCTTTCGTTTCTTCCCCTGTACAACACATGCATATTAAAGAAACTCCAGGTAGAAGGAAGGCTTAGCATAAAATGCGAAAAGAAACTACGTTCACCCTTATTAATATAGTGTCTCCTCGAAAGAGTTGAAGCATTTCCATTCTACCCGGATGCATTGAGACCACAGAGTTGTCATCGTTAATGGACTCCTCTACAAGAAGGCGATTAGGAGACTTTTTCCGTTCCAATATTGCAGTAGAATAGTCTTTTTTGTTACTTTTCCTGGATTTTTCAATTCAAAGGTAGCTTTCATTTTAAAGAAAAAACTATACACAAAGAAAACTTTCAGAAGATTGACTGAAAACTTGCACAAGAAACTTATCAAGGAAAGCAAACTTATCTAATCAACAAGTAACCAAATAAATGCCACGAAACTCAACTGAAACAAGACAAATTAATGGACTACTATCATTAAATGGAAAAGTGCTCAACTATTCTGCAAAATGTGGCCCGGAAAATCAGACCTTTTCTTAGAGTTAGTGGAAACCCCACATTTTAGATGAGACGGGTGGGTTGATGTATGCTAGAGGCCACAAAATTTATTTTCAAAAACTTATGAATAGTTGAGCACTTTTCCATGCAAATGGCTCGAGATTTATGTATGCTAGAGATTTGAGTTGGAAAATGGCTCGGAAAATGGATCTGAAATGAAACATCAAGATACAACTAAATCAACAAAGGATGAATGTCCATGCAAATCTATCAAACAATCAAATGTATTTGGTATCATGAAACCTCACTTGAAATGCACTCTCACAAATTTTGGAAAGCGGACTCTTTATTAAATATGTAGATATTCCCAAAACACATTGAGTTAATCCAAAAAGTATGCCCAACTATAATATGGTTTTATTGATGTTATCCATAAGGGTAGTGCCATTTCGACTAAAAACATGACACGTGCATGATTACTCATTCAAACATAATACATGAATATAATGTGATCATGATTTATCACTCAGTCCATGTGTCATGAGTGACCATATGGTATCATCAACCAAGCCCTCTAATATCTCACGAGATATATTATTCATTCATCCAAAAACAATAGTATTTCTTTCCAGTAAAAGCAAAAAGTTAATTTAAATAATAATAATAGTAGAGCCCCTCTTGCTGCTTCCCGAAGAAGAAAAAAAATTACAAATTTCCCGAAGAACATGTGCCGTGGCGAAAATTCAAGTTCCATAATTCAACCTTGACATCCTAAAACATCAACATAAAAGGCAGAGGGGAAAACAAGTAATCCAATATCACCACATCAAACCAGCAGGAAAAATGAAGGAAAAGACTACCTTTGAACGTCCAAAAGGAAATATGAGAGAGCAACTAACAAAAGATCAACATGGGCTTTTGCAAAATGAGGTTAAAGTGAAAAATAAAAACTCACGTGTCGGAGGTTTGAGCAGAAGAACTATGATCAGCCATGTCGCTGAAGATCCAAATATACTGTACGAGGTTTCGATATTCATACAAGAGAACTATAATAAGACTGCGCTACTAATCTCATGTAGCGGTGGAAGGCAATCAGACAAGCAGAGGCGGGGTCGTGAATACGTGGCGAACGAGAGAGAGTCAGGAGAGAGAGATTAAAAAAGGTCCATTTTGACTATTGATAAGATTCGGGTAAAATGGATGAGCAGGGTCGGGTGCTCCACCGGGTCAAATCAAGAATTTATAGTGTTGTTTAGGAAAATGAGCAAGGTAGATGGCTTCGGTCGTGACCTGCAAACAATGAAAGGAACTCGTGAATGGGCGCCGGAAGGGTGTCCGGCGTGACCACTCCGATGCTTAAGTCAGCAGGTTTGTCGAGAGAGGAACTTAAAGCAATATGTATGGATGCTTGAGAGTGAAGAAATTTTCAGACCTGTAAAATGTCAACGATACCTGCTATTTGAAGAGGAGCTAGGGTTACCTTGATGCGCGTGCTCACCTACTACTTGTACCCTCGGACGTTGACGGCCTGTCGGGTCCCTTTCTACCCGATAGCTTCGTGGGTACTCCAAGAATAAGGGACGTTGACTGCATGTCCAGTCCCTTTCTTCTCCATATTTTCGGGGATTCGTTCAGGCGAAAGACGTTGACTTCCCGCCCAGTCGTTTTCTTCCCTACAATCTATAAGATCCTCTAAGTAAGTTACTCGAGTATTGAGCCCTCGGCTTTAGCATGAAAGCCCGGTCCCTTGTTGCCCGGGAGGTAAGTAAATACCCGGACATGCATGAAGCGCCCAGTCGCGTGGGTAACAATCGCCCTCCCGTTTTCTATTTCCATGACCCGAGCCCTTATAGGGGTATCACCACCCATCCCTAAAATAGTCGGGCTAGAGTCTCACTCGCTGTCCCGATTGGTGTGAAATAACTCACGGTGTATAATAGCATCGGGGCCTTTAAACATCCCGTAGAAGAGGTGTCACGCCTGGATGATTTGTCTCCTGGACTCGAATGAATTGTTATCCAACCTCCCTGGATATTGCATTCGTTATAATGAGATGCACCCACAATTAATTCATACTAGGAAACGCTCCACATCTTGAGAGATGGATAAGTCTGACACCTCGACAGATGTGCACGTCTTTTCACCTCCCGGCACAATTTCCAAAACTTATCTCAACCGTTCAGGCATCTTGAAGATCAACGGTCATTATTAATTTGTTCTTATTATAAATAGGGCCTTACCGATCCGCCATCATACCAGCAGAGTGTTGTTAGGAAGATACAATGGCAGGTGCTAGCAATCACAGCGTCCCTGATCTGGCGGAAGAGTTCATGAATGCATCCTCAGAGAGACATAAAACGGAAATAGAGGAGGAGGTCTTTCACAAAATTCTTGCCTTCTGGGAGGCACTGCAGGAGTTACAGCTTCTCTACTACTGCGGTGAGGCTAATACTCCTCGGCTTCTGGCGAAATTGGAGAAGTATCGGGAGTATCTAAATATTTCCGAGTTGGGGGATCCTTTTGAAGAGGACCGCATGCACGAACTGATGCTTCGAAAAGAGAGGAACACTCTCAACGATATCACTGACACCAAGGGCTATGAAGGAAGGGCTACACGAGAAGTGAGACGTTGGATGTTCCTGTGGAAAGCCTTCGTAGAGGAGGCATATTTCGATGTAATTCGAAGTAATTTCGTTAAATAAAATTATTATCCGAGTTTACTGTCTTTTATCATTTTATCTGATGCATATCCCACGGACTGCATAACTCGACTGACAAGATTAACTACTAATAAGTAACGAACGGAGACGTGAGGATTTCGTACTTAAAACAAAAAAGGCGCCCGAGCTCCGCATTTCTCGGGTATTGTCAACATTTCTTCTTCTTCAATAGTTAAAACTGCTCGGGAAACAAATAAAACCTCCCGGGTGCTGTCTTCCGACAAAGAAGCAGCCATTTTTGCTAGGGCATCAGCCTCTCCATTTTCTTCTCGGGGTATCTGTTCGATGCTCCAATCCACAAACACGACTGCCTGGGCTTTGATGAGATGCAAATACTTGAGCATTTTGTCGTCCTTGACCTCATACGCGCCTTTGATCTGCTGAGTAATCAACTGTGAATCGGAATACAATATAATCCTAGCCGCTCCAATTTCTCGGGCAGCCCGGATGCCGGCTAGAACAGCCTCATATTCTGCTTCATTATTTGTTACCCTGGAACCAATTTTGACTGCCAATTTAATCTTCTCTCCCGATGGGGAGATTATCACGACTCCTACCCCACATCCAACCAGGCAAGAAGCCCCATCTACAAACACCCTCCATCTCTCTTCCTCAGCAGGTTGAATCATCTCAGATAGGAAATCGGATAAAGCCTGCGCTTTTATGGCCAACCGGGGCTTATACTCAATATCGTATTCCCCCAATTCCACATTCCATTTGATCATCCGCCCGGATACTTCAGAATGGGTCATAATTCTTCCAAGCGGGCTGTTAGTAAGAACGATAATAGGATGCGATAGAAAATAAGGCCGCAATTTCCGGGCAGTCACAACTAAAGCCAAGGCCATCTTCTCCACTTCACTATACCGCAGCTCGGGACCTCTTAGGGCGTGACTGACATAATAGACAGGCTTTTGATCCGAGCCTTCTTCCTTTATTAGGACAGAGCTGACAGCATATTCAGTAGTGGATAAATAGACAAACAATTTATCCCCGGGCTCAGGCTTTACCAGAACTGGAAGCTCGGCTAGATGCTTTTTAAGATCTTGGAAAGCCTGCTCGCACTTGTCATCCCATCCGAACCTTTGGGCTTTTCTGAGAACCTGAAAGAAAGGATAACTTCTGTGGGCTGACCGAGATATAAACCGAGATAGGGAGGCAATCCTCCCGGTCAGCTTCTGCACTTCTTTGACAGATCGGGGAGAAGGCATACATAAGACGGACTTCACTTTTTCTTGGTTGACCTCGATCCCTCGCTCTGTCACTATAAAGCCCAAGAACTTACCACTCTTGACTCCAAAAATACATTTAGCAGGATTGAGCTTGATTCCATAAGATGTCAGAGTGGTAAAGGTTTCTTCCAAATCAGCAATAAAATCCATCACCTCTTTTGACTTTCCCAGAATATCATCCACATAAACCTCCAGATTCCTTCCCAGCTGCTTCTCAAAGACTTTATCCATTAAACGCTGATATGTGGCCCCTGCATTTTTCAACCCGAAAGGCATCACAACATAACAAAATGTACCTCCCGAAGTGATGAAACTGGCCTTGTCTTGATCATTTTTTGCTAAGGGAATTTGATGATATCCCTGATAGGCGTCCATGAAACTGAGCAGCTCGAAGCCTGAGGTGGAATCCACCAACTGGTCAATCCGGGGCAATGGGTAATGATCCTTGGGACAAGCCTTATTGAGGTCCCGAAAATCAACACACATCCTCCATTTCCCGGCAGCTTTGGGTACCAGCACCACATTCGAGAGCCATGTAGGAAATTGTACCTCCCGGATGTGGCCGGCTTGCAGCAACTCTTTCACCTGTTCATCAATAACTTTGTCTTTCTCGGGACCAAAGTGTCTCTTCTTCTGTTTGATCGGGTGAGCTCCCGGGAGAATGTTTAATTGATGCTCAGATATCAGGGGTGAAATCCCTGTTAGTTCCTGCTGGGACCAGGCAAACACATGAATATTAGTCTTTAAACAGTTAAGTAAACTGACCCGGGTGGATATATCGAGGTCTCGGGCCACCCGGATCTGTCGGCCTGGTCCTATCTCCACAGCTTCCTGCTCTTCCTCTGCCACAAAGTGGACTTCTCCTTTCTCCACTCCACCCTTCCAAACTTCATCCACCCTGGGTTTCTTCCCCTCCTTTTTCGATTTGCCCTGATCTGCCCGGATACCTTCCACATAACATTTTCGGGAAGAGGGTTGATCCCCACGAACTTCTCCCACCTGGCTTCCCACTGGAAATTTGATCTTTTGATGATAAGTAGATGCTACTGCCCTCAACTCATTCATGGCCGGCCTCCTCAGAATGATATTGTAAGATGATGGGGAGTCCACCACTGTGAAGGTGGTCATGACCGTTTTCTTGATGTCCCGGGAGCCTAGAGTGAGTGGCCGAACAATTTCTCCCTCCGGATAGACTGCATGCCCCGCAAAACCAAAAAGGGCAGTCTCCACAGCTTCCAACTTAAACCCTTGCAAATCCATCTGCACTAAGGCATCTTTGAAAATCACATTGACTGAACTGCCGGAAACCACGAAGACTCTCAGAATGTCGTAATTGGCCACCCGGGCTTGGATAACCAAAGCGTCATTGTGGGGCATGTTTATTCCCTTCAGGTCCTCCGGGCCAAAGCTGATCACGGCCTCGTTCCTCCTAGATCCCTCCACCTCCAGACACTCCCGCCTACTTCTTGATTTCCTGGCCCGATTTGAATCTCCATCGGTAGATCCTCCCGATATCATCTTAATCACTCCGGCAACAGGGGACGAAGGGCTCCTCTTCTCAGGTTCCGGCTCCCTCCTCCTACCTATATGGTTTCCCGGGTTGTTTCTTGAGTCTACTCGAGCATGAGATACTGGCGGCCGGGGGGTCCAAAGTGGACCTCTCGACCTTTCGATGTACTGGTCATGCCCCTGATTGGTGAGTGAGACATAACTTCTTTTCAAAGCCTTACAATTCTCGGTGCTATGCTGGCACACACCATGCCTGGTGCAAAATCCACTTTTCCCGGGTTGGGACAGCTGATGACTGGGAACCGGATCCCTACTGCATTCCTGCACTTCTCTTTCACGGATAATTTTCAAAGGCACATGCGGGGAAAAGTGCCCTGGATTACCCCGCCGTGGTCCCCTCTCCTCGGGCTTAGGTGCCCGGTCCCCTCTTTCCTTCCTGATGGCTTCCCTCTTTTGTTTCTGGGCTTCTTCCATATTGATATACTTCTCTGCCCGAGACAGCAAATCCTCAAAATCTTCAGGCACTTTTTTCGTTAATGACTTGAAGAACTCACTCTCTTTTAGGCCTTGAGTGAAGGCAGTAGTTTTTGTCTCTGCAGCACAAGTTGGCACATCCAAGGCCACTTTGTTAAACCTCTTGATATACATCCTCAAACTTTCCTCCGGTCCCTGTCTCACTTCGAACAAACTGAAAGCAGTTTTCTTATACTTCTTACTGCTGCTGAAATGGTGTAAGAAGGCTTTCCGAAAATCCTCAAATGATTTGATACTCAATGGAGCCAATCCATCAAACCATCTCTGAGCTGAGTCCACCAGCGTGGTTAAAAACACTTTACACTTGATCCTATCAGTGTAACAGTGCAGCATAGCCATATTCTCGAACCTGGCCAGGAGTTCTTCCGGGTCCTCGTTTCCATCATACGCCCTTACTTTAGCAGATTTAAAGTTTCCAGGAAGAGGTTCCCGGATGATAGCCTCAGCAAACGGGCGTCCTTTGACAGACGCTCGAGAAGTTCCACGATTCTCCAACTGTCCTTCCAAGACTTTCATTTTCTGTTTTAACTCCAGCATCTCCTCGGCTATCGTTGGTGACTTAAAACCAGCAGAGGATTCCTCCACTTCTCCCCTCTTCTCCTCCTCCCTCAATTCCTGTTGCTGCTCCTGCTCTTTTTCTGGTTCCTTCTCGAGTGGTATATCATGGTGGGAAGCTTCCCGCCTGGCCATAGCTCTTTCTACGGCTTCATTAATGCGTTTATCAAACTCCGCTGGAGTCATAGTGATAAGATCGGGAGGAGCGTCCTCTTGTCTGGAATGATTCGCGTCAACTCCCTGGACCCGGGAAGTGTTCTGGTTAGTTTTCCTCGTGTGAGCCATATCAACGCCTTAGTCTCAAGTTTCCCACAGACGGCGCCAATGATAAGATCCGGGTAAAATGGATGAGCAGGGTCGGGTGCTCCACCGGGTCAAAGCAAGAATTTATAGTGTTGTTTAGGAAAATGAGCAAGGTAGATGGCTTCGGTCGTGACCTGCAAACAATGAAAGGAACTCGTGAATGGGCGCCGGAAGGGTGTCCGGCGTGACCACTCCGATGCTTAAGTCAGCAGGTTTGTCGAGAGAGGAACTTAAAGCAATATGTATGGATGCTTGAGAGTGAAGAAATTTTCAGACCTGTAAAATGTCAACGATACCTGCTATTTGAAGAGGAGCTAGGGTTACCTTGATGCGCGTGCTCACCTACTACTTGTACCCTCGGACGTTGACGGCCTGTCGGGTCCCTTTCTACCCGATAGCTTCGTGGGTACTCCAAGAATAAGGGACGTAGACTGCATGTCCAGTCCCTTTCTTCTCCATATTTTCGGGGATTCGTTCAGGCGAAAGACGTTGACTTCCCGCCCAGTCGTTTTCTTCCCTACAATCTATAAGATCCTCTAAGTAAGTTACTCGAGTATTGAGCCCTCGGCTTTAGCATGAAAGCCCGGTCCCTTGTTGCCCGGGAGGTAAGTAAATACCCGGACATGCATGAAGCGCCCAGTCGCGTGGGTAACAATCGCCCTCCCGTTTTCTATTTCCATGACCCGGGCCCTTATAGGGGTATCACCAACTATCATAAGTTGTCATAAGATATATACAAGTGACAGTTGGCTTAGGCATGTATAATTCTATCTCTGTTCAACTTTTTTCTAACAATTTTTTGGTTATATTACTCTATATTTTAAATTTTATTATTTTACAAATTTAGCACATGAAGACAATTAAGGTTTGTGCCATTTATAAATACACTTGTTCCACTTTTTAAAATATTCTTCATTTAACCTTTTCTCTTAAAAGTGATGATCCACATAATTTTAATTTAAGTATACAAGTTTGTACTTGTATAAAATTGACAAAACAAATACTTGAATTTTTGCAATAGCTAAATTCAATTTTTTTAAAGTTAACATTAGAATTAATTTTTATATTTAATTTTAAAAACTCAAAAAGTGGAGTTAATTGGCCGGATTTTTAACCCCAAAGAGAGATAAAGGATGACATTGAAATAAAGTAAAAGATCAAGAATGAATTTCACGCCAGTTTCAAATCTCGAGGATGAAAGTGAAATTTACCCAAATTTTCCATTTGTTTTCAGGGCAACCACCAAATTTTCATAAAAACGCCGTGCGCGCATACTTCATTTGACCTACACCAAGGTGTTAAAGAGGAAACTTTAGTTTTTAAGGATGACTTATAGACTTCTTTATGAACCAAGAATTTTGGTTTGCATAAGCACGTAGTTTTGGGATCGTGATATTTCTTCGCAAAACCAGAAGGGAAGTTTTTTTTTTTTTGGTGAAATAATCAGGACAAGTGTGACGGGAAAACTTATTTATTTTTATGCTTATTTTGAAAATTGCAGCAGGAGATGATCAAAAAATAATGTAAACAAAATTTACAAAGGTAACACGGAGAGATTGAAAAAAATAGGAAAGAAAAAATGTCTAATAACAAAGTGGTCGATCTATGTTACTCGCGACTATTTCCCCTTATAACCCTGTCCAAAAATTTTGATTCAAGCAGCAGCCGTGCATACTCCCTTTTTGCTTCTTGTATCTCTTCCCTAAGACGTGTTATCTGCATTCGTATCGCGCACACAAAAGATTTTAGTTTTCACCAGTAATGAAATAAACACAATATGAAATAATTATGAAAAAGAAAAATATGGACCAATACATTTTACAAGTTAAGAGCAAAGTCATTAAACAATCATTAGGAGCAGTCATTTTGAATGTTGGAGTCTACGCTACAGATTGGTTTCGCTTTTGCATACACGGCACATTTCGTGTGAATTATGTCATTTCGGACTTCATGCCCCATATCACTACGTTACTTAAACTTCAATATAGGGGGCTCAAGAGCAATTGAAACCCATTGATGGAAAAATCCTCCTGAATATTCTGCTAGATGTGTGCCAATCCCCACAAACAAGAGAGAGAAAAAAAAAAGCGGTTATGTAGGTTAAAACAAAGAACGCACGGTGGTTTGGCTTACCGTGAAATTGAGTTCTTCCTCGGTCTTCTTATATTCTTCACATCTGTTATTTTAAACAAAAGATACAAGAATAAGGACTAAGAGTGTAAATCATAGATCCATGGTCCCCGTAGATTGTGGTTGATTCACTTTGCCTCTTGGTGTTAAGCTTATTTAGGTCATTCCTAAGTATTTCATTAAAGCAATGAAAACAACGTTTATACTTACTGAGCATGGCGCTTTTGATTTTCTTGAATTATGCTTACGGCTTCCTGGGGTTCCAAAATGTTTGCAGGAGCAACAGAACGATACAAAAAAAAAAAGGTCAAAGTCGGCCACAGATTTCCACATGGAAAAATATGAAAAGTAACATATGAATAATGTAAAACAGGCTGAATGATTCAAGCTGTCATTAATCCAAGTATTCAACACACCAGGGCATATCTCATTAAGCTAATATTTTTTCGTTCAAGGAAAAACAGTTAGGAGAGATCAATTTGATGGCATGATGTAAAGACAGATACATAACAACAGAGAAGGTTCAAAGTTGAATAAAAAAAGGGGACTTGGCTTGTGTAAGCGGAGTTTCATTTAAAAAAAAAAAGGATAGAGCACAGTTTCAAAGGGTTGTGATTTTCATTGACTGGATCCAACCCGAAATGGTCTATGGCATAGGTCTCTAAATATACAACCAGATTAGACATTATATTAAAGTATCAATTAAGTAAATAAAGTGACGGCCATTGGTTACAACTGATATATTTTCACATAAAATTTGAAAATTGTCTTCCACCACAATCAGCCTTTCTCCCAAATAACCATCAATTATGAGCCAAGCATGATAGTATACTGCAGTTGTAACACCCTTGTCCCATGTTGATAAAAATGAAAGTTTAAAATATTTTATAAGAGATTAAGGTCTTACAATAGACTCATATGACAACTTGGGTCAACTATTTTCATAAAACGACGACGGATAAGAATTAGTTTCTATTGAAAGAGGTTGAGCTTACACAATTTGAAACATTGAAAGAGGTTGAGCTTGAAGATTCACAAGATGAATTGAGAGAATTGGAGAGTGTTTCAGCCGATTCAGATAGCGTTGGATACATCGGTTCTGAAACTTCTGAGAAGGCTGAAGATGAAGTCATAGCTTTGGATGGTTTGTTCTCGCCAATAATGAATACAAAATCTATAACAAACGCTGAACTTCGAGAAAATTCAAAACCGATTGTGGGACAGGTACTTAACGGATTTCGCTCAACCTTCTTAAATCATTCTTTCTCGTTAAATTTGATTTTACCGTCCTCTTTCAATGTCTTGGGTTTGTCTAGTGGTTCTCTAGGAAAAGGGTTTAGTGTGGTTGATGAAAAGCCTTGTATTGATAGAGACATATCACCAAGAAAGGTGGAGGAGGTCAAGGAAACAATTGTACAGCAAGGGTCAGGGGTGGGCTTAAATGACAGCAATGCAAGTAAGGATAAGGGTATAAACAATCCGTTGAAGAGGGAGTTGTACAGATTACAGTGTGGTATTAGTTATGACAGAGGTTCCAATTCGAGGGGTCCCAATCCGTTTACATGAAGATTTGTGCATGGAATATAAGAGGTGGGGGTGCGGCGAGGAAAAGAGTTTTGGTTCGGTCAATAATCCAAAATGAAAAGCCAGACATTGTGGTCCTCTTGGAAACAAAACGAGAAAAAATAGAGAAAAATTTTGTTGCAAGTGTGTGGAAATCAAGATTTGTTGATTGGGTTTGTTTACCATCGGTTGGTAGGTCAGGGGGAATATTAGTCATGTGGGATCCACGCGTGGTGCAAGTAAACAATAATATGATTGGGGAATTCTCGGTCTCCATCGAGATTAAAGGGAGTGCCAACAATTATTGGTGGTTCTCAGCTATCTACGGGCCTGTGAAACCGAGATTGAGAGAGTTATTCTGGGATGAATTAGCGGGGTTGAAGGTAATCTGTGGGGAGGCTTGGTGTCTTGGGGGTGACTTCAATGTTGTGAGGAATTTGGGTGAGAAACTTAATAGCCATTCCTCAACTATTAGCATGTCCTGTTTTGATACTTTGCTGGATGAATTGGAGCTCTTTGACCCACCACTTCTGAATGCTAAATTCACTTGGTCCAACTTTAGATTGGTGCCTATCTGTAGTCGGTTGGACAGATTCTTGTTTTCTGCGGGATGGAGAAACTTATTCCCATCATTCAGACAAACCGTGCTACCAAGACTGACATCTGACCACTGCCCTGTCTTGCTTGACACATCAAAGTTGAGATGGGGTCCAGCTCCTTTCAGATTTGAAAATGTTTGGTTGACACATCACACATTCAAAGACAGAGTGCGGACATGGTGGAATAAAGGGAGTTTCCAGGGATGGGAAGGGTACAAATTTATGCATAAGTTGAAAATGATCAAAAAAGATGTATCGGATTGGAACAGAGAAGTGTATGGTGATGTCCGTGTAAGACTACACGAGCTGAACAACAAAATTAGGCAGTTGGATGAGATCGAAGCTGCTGGACACTGGTCAGAATCGCTGATTTTAGAGAGAAGGGATGTGAGGTGGGAACTGGAAAAAACAACATTTGCACAATTTCAGATGCAAAGCCAAAAAGCAAAAATAAAATGGTTACAAAAAGGGGATCAAAACACAAAGTTCTTCCACGCTTTGTTGAATAGCAGAAGGAATAAAGCACTGATCGAAAGATTGGAATTGGAAGATGGACGAGTCGTTACTGAGGAAAAAGAAATTGAGCATGAAATTATCAATTTCTACAGAAACTTGTTTACAAAGACAGTGAGAGCGGGGGGGGGGGGGGGGGGGGGGGTTCGGCCGAGTTGGGGAGGGGTTTTAATGGGCTGGATTGGTCACCGATTCAGAGAGTAGAAGCGGAGGATTTGGAAAATATGTTTGAGGAGGAAGAGATTAAAAAGGCCGTGTTTGATTGTGATGGGACTAAAGCGCCGGGGCCGGATGGATTCACTTTGGCATTCTTTCAAAAAAATTGGGATACATTGCGAGGGGATCTCTTAAAGGTATTCTCTGAATTTTATGAGGATGGGATTGTAAATGGAATTACAAATGAAACCTACATCTGCCTCATCCCAAAGAAAAATGATGCACGCAAGATAACCGAATTTCGACCGATTAGTTTGGTGACAAGTTTGTATAAGATTTTGTCGAAGGTGTTGGTCAACAGATTGAAAAAGGCTTTGGTACTGAAATACTGTGCATTTATTAAGGGTAGACAAATACTGGATTGTTGCCTCATTGCGAATGAGATCGTGGAAGAGTATCGCAGCAAGAAAAAAAAAGGATTGGTACTGAAAATTGATTTGGAAAAGGCTTATGATAGGGTGGACTGGCAATTTCTAGATGAGGTGCTGAAAAATAAAGGATTCGGAGAGAGATGGAGGAGGTGGATTAGAGGATGTGTTTCTAACGTGTCTTTCTCAATATTTTTAAATGGAAAAACTTGTGGCAAAATAAGAGGAGAAAGAGGTCTAAGACAAGGCGATCCTTTATCACCATTCCTCTTCAATTTAGTGGTGGATGTGCTGGGGAGAATGGTGGATAAGGCATTGCATGCCGACGAGCTGAGGGGGCTGGATATAGGCAAAGAAAAGTTACAAATCACACACCTACAATTTGCAGATGATGCTCTATTCTTCGTGAAGTCTAAGTTAGATGTGATGAAACTGCTGGACATACTCAAACAGTTTGCCAATCATTCAGGGCTGAAAATCAATATGGGAAAGAGTGTTGTGTTGGGTTCAAACTGTTAAATCTTTTTATAATTCTTTCTTTCCTTCTCCTACTTTTCCTCTTTTCGATTGCTTCCATATAATCTGGAGAGTGCATGTCCCGCAAAAGGTTAAAATTTTCTCGTGGATTGTGGCGTTGGGAACTGCCTACGTGTGATCGAGTGCAAAAAAGGTGGAGGAGCTGCGTCCTAAGGCCTCAGTGGTGTTGTTTGTGCAGACAAGACGAAGAGCATCAGGACCATATCTTACTGCATTGTTCATACTCCAGAAGCATTTGGATTAAAGTGCAAAGAGAAATGGGAGTTCAATGGGCCCTCCCTAACCAGGCTGATGAGTTTTTTAAGTCGGATTTTGAATGCCCGGTCGCACCGAAATATAATCAATTCTGGTACATGATCATCCACGGAGTACTATGGTCCCTATGGTTGGAAAGGAATAGAAGAATCTTTGAAGATGCATAGGAATCAGCTGATCAGATATGGGAGAAGATTAGATTCAGAATTGCGTCTTGGACTACCAGCTTTAAAGATTTTGGGCACTTATCTATTTCGGATTTAACTAGGGACTGGCAATTTTTATTGACGGGATGATAGTTCTTTAAGACAATAGTCCAGCTCTTATGTAATTTCGCGGATTACTTATCCGCTCTCTCATGTAATTTTTACCTATTATAATATAAATTAGTCTTTTATCAAAAAAAAAAGTTTCTATTGAGACCTATTGTGCAGCCGCACCCTGAGGCGTAACATAATGGTACAGAAATGGTCACTAGAAGGAACAACGGGAAATAAGCTGGGTAAAGCGTTACGTGGGTGGAGCCACCTGTTGAACCTGCGAGGCAAAGTGCAGGAGGCGCCTCTTGAACTTGTAGAATCCACCGCTAGATTCTCATCACTAGTGGATCGAGAGACAGACCGCGAAGATGACATTGTGATACCCCTTGTCTCACAATGATAGAAAATGAAAGTTTAAAATATTTTATAAGATTTTACAACAGACTCAAATAGCAACTTGAGTTGAACATCTTCGTAAAGCGAGAACGGATACGAAGCCCCAGGGTATGACAACAATTATGTTTTCTACGGCTTTCAAATTATGTTAAATAAACATAGACTAAGAGAGCCATCAAACCTCATGCAAAGAATTGTGCGATAAACCATACCAAGTTTAATATGTGATTGAAGAGAATGTTGAGTCAAAATCTATACCCAAATTCTTGGCACATTTGTCATAAAATCTCAAAGCAGATACAAGAGTGTGGATCAAATTCATCTTCCCAGTATGAACCAAGAGAATTATGATAAGAAGACTTTCCACATAGTCAACATAAGGTATGCATTTTCAATGCATATTGGTTATGATTTTCAGAGCACGTGTGTGGGAACACGTGTCATGGATGGTGTATGTAGAACCATATTTCAGAATTCTTCTGAAAAGAGTATTTCATTGAATTTCTGAAATTATTAGGAACAGGTTTTTCTGTAGTGCCCATAAATTACTAAAATCATTCAACACACGCGCACCTGTACACCTTGACCATGCACAACAGAAGCTGTTCGGGGCCCTTTCACAGCCATCTTTTTTTCCCTTGCAGATTCAACCACGTGATCATTGTCTTTCCTTTTTAGAGCTACTCCTGTCGATCAAAATGTAAAACATCGTCAAGTTAGGTACAAGAATAACAATCTGCAGAGTATTTCTGCATCTCCCCTCAAGATCAAGCATCAGCATTTATTGAGTTCTAAACTTTTTTTGAGTTTTGATTAAAGATACCACGATTTGGTGCCATTCGATTCAAAGAGGAGGCATTTACTTCACCCGCAGCCACCACGGAATCTTTACCCAACAAAATAGGTTGATATGTGCCACGAACTTGTGCCGAATCAGAAGAAAACTGTGCAATCGCTGGACGGGGTTGTTTCTTAGGTTGGTAACCAACAAGTCCACAATGATAATCCCTGTCAAACTTCAAGAATGTTCATAAGCCCAAATGAATCTCATCTTTCTCCTGTAAGCAACATTAACGACCAAATCTTGAATTCTTCAAGATGATATAACCACTGTAAATCACAAGAAGTACAGATAACAGAGACAAACAGGTGAACACGTTTCTTTTCTTGAAGAATCACGTTATTTGTGAAAAAGTAGCAGATGTTCATATACTTCTCAACTAGTTTTGTTCTTCAGTAATGAAGATAAGTTGAAAGCCAATAATACTCTCTAATAAAACAATTCCTCCTCCAAGTTTTTCTCAAGCAAATCATTTACCAATACTCCTGAGTCATATCTTTCAAGCGGGATTCGAGCTTTTGGAAAACTGGAGTTCGCTCAAATTCTTGTTTATTGTGAGTTGGCTCGATAAAATTCGCTTCCAAAACACCTGCCATACCTTATAGCAAGTCAGGTGACAAGACACCATGCACGATAAGGTCAAATATGGCAAGAAGTAAAATGATACAAAACACTTACCCACAACACCTCTGCCTCTGCTACAAGCATAGCTTACAACATGCCAAAATGGCTGCAAAAGCAAACAATATGCCATGCATAAGAAAGATGCGTGCAGAAGTAAACAACTAAAACAATACCATTATATCTTCATTGTTTTGCACGTGCCTGGTTGATTTTTCTAGCTACATAAATTTTTTCATGTTCAAAAAATATGAACAAAAGCATCAGCATATACACACACACACACACAAAAGTCAAGTATGTTACCTAACATGCATTCATTTCATCAGAAAGAATCATATCTGGAATTTGATATTGCTCTGCGTTCACTATAGCCAACTTACCGGATCTTAGTCTATTACGACAACTAGCGTGCAGAATTATAACACAAAATCTATATATATATAAAAGAAGAGTTTTTGCCAAAAATAGTAATATCCCGCCAAAATATCATTTCTAAAAATGGAAAGATTTATCATCAATATTGACATACGTGCATTGCAATTAATGACCGCTTCAATTATTATCTGCATTGATTATATCAATTCATTTAATTCAATTTTGAATTTAATTAATTCTTATATTAATTCAAATTTAATTTATGTATTATATGTTTTTAATTTTTTTACTCAAATTAAAATTAAACTATATTGAAAAAATAACTATATTAAAAAAATTTGCATTAATTATATCAATCAGTTTAAGTAAAAACTGTATAAATAAATTTAAATATCACTCATGTGATAAATCATCCAAAAATAATTTTTGCTATTTTAAATAATTTACTGCCCAAATTACTTACTAAAAAGAAATACAATATTTAATTAGTTTATTTAAATTTTTCAAAAATAAAATTGATTGATTGTCATATAAAAGTAGAGTTGTTGCTAAATTTAGTAAGTTCCCGCCTAGATGACATTCTAAAAAAAGAAATAAACGAAAATGTGGTAATATATTATAATAAATGTCTAAATATATTTAATTCATTATTAAAACTTTATATTAATGTATGTATGTATAACTGCTTGAAAATTGAATCTCTCTTAGGAATTACAAATCAAATTAAATTACATTTCAAATTTCAAATCCAGAAATAAAATTCCATTCTGGAAATTATAAACCAAATTCAAATTGTTATTCAAAATTTAAATATGAATTCTGAAATTTTGAAACATGTTTCAAAAATTGTGCTCCACTGAAATTATTTTATTAATTTAAAATTAATGACACATATATATAGATGTAAGGTTATTATAATTAAAAAATTTCATCTATATTTTGGATGAACTATTTTTAATTTGGTTTTATTTTTGAGATCTATTATATTTATTTCAATGATAGTATAAAATCATTTTTCTCTTCAATATATTAACTTTAATCTTAGACCAACAATTCTCGAATTATTATAGATGATTAAAAAATAATCGTAAGTCAATTTAATATAAACTATCATTTTTATTATTTTTTTATTCATGCGAAATAATATAAACAAGAAAAAATTGTTAATTAACATATTTAGAATTAAAATATATGTATAGAATTTGACATACTTAACATGCAATTTTTGTTTGTTAAATTATTTCAAAGCCAAAATTGATTATGGAGTTGTTAGTAGGCTATTATTAATAATCCATGTTAAATAAATTTATATTAAATACCAATTACTATTTTTTTATACTTGAATAAATTTATCTTATGAGTTATCATTATAAATGTTTCTTTTAGAATTAGTTCCATTTATTTTAATTATTTTTTTATTGTAAATATTTAAACAGAAAATATGGATTTGAGAGCCAAAGTATCAACAATTTAGTTTCCATGGTTCAGTCAAAATGTTGATTCCAACATCAATATATACGTTAAATGATATTACGAATGGTTCAGATTGATCAATCTCTTAAATTATGCAATGACACTAGATTGATCGTGACAAAGCTCGAAAACCATGTTTGGAAGGAAATATTCTTACTAGAAGTAATGCATGTCATAAAGTGTTTATTCCAAGAATCTCATTGACGTCTTCTTATCTAAGGCTTCCTTTTAAATTTCAACAAAGATAGTTCAGTATTCTTTGATTGTATTATATTCAATGATAATCAACAAAAGTCAATGGCAATCATTGTCTCATATATGACTTTTTTAAATAACCCTGTTTTTAGTCATGATCAGTCGTTATCCAGAGTTATGAATTCTAAGAGTCTAAAAATTTTGATATGTGATAGTGATAGCAACCCCAAAAATTCAACGAAAATGTTATATTTAAGGAAGTTTTTCAAAATTTGTAATTTCTTTTTGTTTTCTAATTGTATGATCTATAATCTATTTAGTTCAATTATATTTTAATTTAGATTATTTATTGAAATTAAAACCACATTAAAAGTTTGTATCATGTTTATCATTTTATTTTGTTACAATTATTGGTTTCTACATGTTACATAAATTTATATGTGAATACAATATAATTGATAAACACATTATGTTATTCATTGTCTAATACAAGCGTGATATTAATTTTCAGCCAAAATACAAAAATGAATCTTTTATTCAGTATTTCATTGTTAAGATTTATATGTAAATGAAAACAATAAACATTTCACTTTGATAAAAAGTGACGTTATAGAGAAAGTAAACAAATTATCATATATATTAATTTTAATAATCAATTAGATAAAATAATTGTCCGTGCATCGCACGGGTGAAAAACTAGTTAATGAGCAAAATAAAAGTGTCATGTGACAAAATATTACCCATCAAGCATTCAATAGTAAAAAAACACAGTTTATTCTCCAAAAAGGTTCTTTTCACAAGGCAGACCAGGAGTCCTCTACACTGTATTATATAACTGGCAAATAACAAAATGTAATTAATGGAAATATATTTACCAGTATCAATCTATTCTTGTGGTAAACATTGAAGCCATGGATATTCACATTCGGAGCTTCTTTCAGAAACCCAACTGTCGTAACAACCTGACCCTGCAGCCAAAAAACGAAGACTTGTTGTCTCATCAAGTTTAATGACATCAAAGTCCAACAGCAACCAGAAAGGTTGTGGGCAGTTGTTTTTCAATGAACTGCACTAATGCATATGGGTACTAACGTAGACATGATAATTTTCAGTCCGCAATATGCTGGTAACATGTCATGCAAATTCATGAGTACAATGAAAGTTTTCCCAACCTCCACATTCTGTGGCTTATACAATATGAACTCAGGAAATTTGAGATCATTAGCAATGCTGTGATAAATAACAACCCGCCGACGCAATAATATGAAGAAGTTCTGTGGAATTCTCAAGTATAAGATTGATAAATATGCCTGTAGGGGTGAGAAAACAAAGAATTAATTAGGTCATGCATGCTATCGACACATTACAAAGATCAAAATACAAAGCATTAATAGGTTATGACATGTTATCAACACGTTACAAAGAGTAAAATATTTCACAATGCCCAAACATACCCGGAGTGAACAGCGAAGACGATTAGCAAGATGCTGTTCACTTAATGCCATCCGAGAATTCACTCTTGTGGTATCGGTTTCCTTCACAGATATGCAAATGTCCTGATAGCATCGAATACAGTAAAGATGAACATTAAACTGACAAAATATGACCACCCATAAAGAGGGAAAAAAAAACCCCAATTGGTTGAAGCACAACATATGATTGTCATTGATTTCAGATTAAACATAAACCTCCGGATCAGACTCAAAATTGAGCTCCATTTTTCCTTGATTGTCACGCCATAGATTGTAGATTATTATCCTGGTGCCATGAGGACCAACATCATCACACTGTTCAACAGAGAAAAAATGAAAGATTCCAAATCATGGTTATGAGAGGATAATATAACTTGAGAGTGACAAAAGGAGACTAGCCCCGTGAAAGCCACGCGTACTTGCTTCAGAAGTTCAGCTTCCGTGGAAAATGGAGACCACTGCAACAAAATGGAAAGATTATTCTCATGACGTTGTTCATTGTGTAATGAATTCCACGTGCGATTTTGGGTGTCAAATTGATAATCAACCTGCACAAATGTAAATGGATGTTGAAACCTTTTAGGCATATCCAGCATGTATTACTATAAGAAAAAAATTAAAAAAAAAAACTTTCCTCAATGGGAACAATAATGTTAATATTGATTACTCAGAAACAAGAAGAATAAAACCACAAGATTCGGCAATAATTCATGAACTTAATATCAAGGATACACCTACTATGACTTCACAGCAAAAAATTGATTTTAGCATCTGAAGAAATTTTAAAAAAAAGCATGAAGCTGTGCTGGCTACTCCGTGTCATAAAGGTACATCACAGTAAAATTTATGTTAAAGAGTTTTAACAGAAGTGTCTCTCAGCAGAACCAAGTGAGAAGGAATCGCTAACTTAGAGGATATAAATCCATTTATGCTTTTCACAATATACAAGTTCACCCATCCCTGTTCTACGAACTTTTGGAATACCAAAGACTCTATTTGGTTATGATCTTGTAACAATTTTTATTTCAGTAGTTATTGTGAAAATCTGTCAGCCTAAACATTTTCTCAAAAACTTTTTCCTCGATTTTCCAGAACACCTTATAACTGCACGGGTCAAAACAATAAATAAACAAATTTCTCATCAATTTTTTTGTCTCCATTTTTCCAACAACTACAGGACAACACATTACACATCATAATCATTACCGGTCATATCAACTTCCAAAGGTACATAATCATTACCGGTCATATCAACTTCCAAAGGTACTACTATCCAAGCACCACGCCAAAGATATGGGAAATAAAACCTCTGCCAAATTTCTCAAGAAGCTAAAATGAAAAAAGAGTAAACGAGGTAAAGGCCTGGACTTTCTTTTTTTCATTATTACAGATTAAAGGACTTGTCCCCTGTCAAACATTTCAACCAACAAACAGGTGGTCATGCACGTGAAATGTTTTCACCAAAATGCAGGTGAAAATTTGCTCAGAAAGGAAAATTCTAAAAATTAAAAACAGATATATAGAGAAAAATATATTCAATTTTCTATTCACCAGTTCAACTGCCGGTTGGGATTAAAAAGAACCGAAACTGTGAACTAGAACAATTTGCCTACAAAATTAGACCAGGACAAAACCTCACCATGGGAACCACTATTCTGTCATGCCGTGTTTGCATTAAAAATGTATATGATAGAAGACCAACACTTTGTGTCGAATTCCTGGTCACAGATAAGGAAGGTTATACATATAAATAAGGTCAAATTAGGATTCATAAAAGAAATATAAATTTCATAAGAAATCGACCGACCTAATTGTTAAAAGTTAACGAATCAAGATTGTAATTCAAAATTTGGAAAACTTGCTAGATCATTTGCACGTTGGAATTGGAAAAAAAGGGGGGGAAGTATTGAAGTACCATAATATAATCTTATTTTGACAGATCGGGGAAATTTTCTCTGTAAGATGTGCAACAAAACACTAGCATTTGTTACAACCCAAATTAGCAACCTAGGAAATATGATTATTGTCAGCAAAATGAGCACATAAATACTTCAACCATGCTGAGAGACAAGATTGTGAATTCAAGTTCTGCAGCAGATATTTACTTATTTACAAAAGTTTTAGGAGATTTTTTTAAAAAAAAAACGAGAGAACCGTTTCTGATTACAGACCACCGTCTTTGAACAATAAGATTTATCACTCCAATATATATAGCAACTACGAGTATTGATAGGCTGCTCCGTGAAGCAAACTCAGTAAGGTAATACATAACATTTTTTTACCAAGTGTAGGATTTAATATTTATTCCTCATTTAATTAATAATTAATAATCTAAACTGACCAAAGACTTTGACAATATATGAAGGGAGAGGTGGAACAAGATATTTATGCACACTGTGGATGTTGAGTGGCCACTTAACATTCACCACGTCAGCATATTAAGTACAGCTTTATAAGCCAGTTTCAGTAATAACTTGAGATCCTGTAACGCGACATAAAACAAACTCATGCTCTACCAAGAGATCAGAAATCATCAAGCATTCTCAAATGCAAAAGTTATATGCTTTATAATCTTGGGAGTACCATGAACCTAATGTCTCCCAGAAGCCAATTTCATCGATAATTTCTTCTTTTTCTTTTCCAGTGTAAAAGCCAAAAAGGGGGTGATATTACTACATTAGCGCCATAATTATTACTTATTAAATTAAAGGCACAAAGTGCACTACGACACATAAGTGAGCTAGAGCATGGATTCAAGGCACAAGTTGAAGCATGAGACTTTTCGAAGCGAACCACTCCAAGAAATAGTATTTTTATATCATGTATTATATAATATGTAACTCACAAGCCACTATACCAATAATAAAATGAATATTCTTAGAAAAGCAAAACTAGATTTAAATTATATCATAGAAGACTTAAAATATATAATCATTTCAGTTAAGACATGCTTAAAATGCACTTTTGGCCTTTAAAGCACACCAAAACATGTACTTCATGCCCATGGCGAGTTGACGAGTTGTCCTCAGTAAGTCTAGACACAAATGCCGATCTTTCTCAGTCTTGAGCCTAGAAGCACACCTTGTGCCTAATAACTACGATCAACCCCTGATTTATTTCTATTTTCAAAAACAGCCCCAATACATCACAGTAAATAACATTTGTCTCACTCCATTCCAATAACCTCCTCACAAAGATCCCCCCAGTTGATGCCTCCAAAAAGGCATTTTCATATTTCTGTGGCTCGTTCAACCGCACAAGCACAATTCATCAGTTTTTCAAAGAATTCATACCCTAAATCTATAGGTACTTAATCCATTATTTTAACATATAACAGAGTAGAGACAATCAGAAGCATTTCAAGCAAATACAAATACCTGAAGTGTGTCTCAATAGAACATCACACAGAATGCAAACTAATTGAGAGCTCACAAATAAATAGATATATATCATAACATCATATATGAATACCTCAAGTACGTCACAGTAGATTATGACACAGAATGCAAACTAATGAGAGCTCACAAATAAATAGATATGTATTATAAATTCCACTAACCAAAAAACCAGAAAAAGAACGAACCTGTCCTTGTGGCGACTGAAGACAACAACATCAGCGCCAAGTCTCATTGAACTGGTCTTAAATCCATTTCCATCTGAAAGGCTAGAAGTCAACTTCTTTTCAGGAGCCAAATAGATAATAAACGATATTTTTCATGCTTACACTGTCCAATAGTGCTTTTTGACTTCTTATCTGAAAAACCGAAACTCATGCAACGGCGTATTGCTTCTGGGCCCATTCCACCACCATCATCTAAAAGAAAAATCATCACGGTTTACAATTATGTGACTTTAATTTATTTGGTTGATTGTTAATTAGAAGCATAACCAATGGACAAAGATTTATATCATATTATTTGATGAAAGGAAAAATAAGTACCTTGAATGAGCAATGCTGGTGTCCCATCCCTTGGGTTTGAAGTTTTATCTATGACGACAAAGGTGGCCCCATTGCATGTCTACCAGTTGATGAGACAAAACATGAATACCAAACCAGCTTTAGCATAACCACTCATACAAACAAGAAGTAGAATTTGCCATAAACTTGCAATCTGCATCCCTCAAAGATATTCTAACCTATCGGGAAATCAAACTCATCCCCGTCAATCTTAAGTACATTTGATTTTTATCACTAAGAGACTAAATACAGGGACAGCAAATGTTAATCATTGTCACCTTCAGATACTTGTCATCCTCACTTCGCTAAATAAAGGGGATTCCACACCAAGGCAATTTTTTGTTCAAATAAAATCCATACGTCTCCATGGCAGGGAAGGAACAATATAACCTCGCCATAACTTAGACAGATTATTGAGATTAAACCATAGTTTCAAATGTCAAAACCTTGAAGCTGATAAGAGTGCAATGAGACAAATATTGACAACATAGCTTCAAGGTTTATCTTTATATCACCCCGAGCTACAAGGAAAAGACATAAAATGAAGAACGATGATAACTGATAAAGGTTTAATGGAATATCACCTCATCAACAGCATTATCGACCAGTTCTGCTATAGCTGTAAAAATTGAAGAAGTAAAAATGGCATAAGAAAATATATACTTGAAGCCATATCCAATATGATATCTTCAAGTCAAACTGGGAAACAGCACAAGTAGCGCATACCACCAAACACCCATTTATGTGAAGTGGCATTTGAGTGAAGAAACTTGGGGTGAATACGAAGATAACCTGTTCCAGCTGATAACCAAAGAGCACAATTTAAGATTACCAAGAGTTGAAAAACAATTAGTGGTGGCAAGGATAAGAAAACTGATTGAACGACGTACAAAATTTAAAAGCTGATACAGCAAAGGTGATGTTTTGTGTATAAATTCAAAATTAGAATGTCAAAGATCATTTATCACAAAAAGGGGAAACATCAGTTTTGTGAGAGCACAACACCTCCACAGGTGGGCTTGGAATTATGCGTCTCGTCATAGTATCCAGCATTCCAAAACTGCCTACTAATGGGTGCTGGAGTTATTGATGATGTGGAGCAAAGCGTCGAATCATCAATTGAAGACTGCCCTTTATCCCAGATATGTGAGCCACCATGTTCAGTATTTAAAGCACCCAACTTACTATCCTCTTGTGATTGCAAATATATTTTGACCAAATTTTGCTCCAACTTCACAGCTTTCTCATCTACCTCTCCAAGACCGTGGATGCTACTTAAATTGACACCGGTAGAGGTCATTTCAGAGACTGGAAAGGAAATGAAACATATGTGAGTTAGTTATCAAACCATGAAAGGATTACAAGTTTACTTTAAAATATAAAAATTGTGAGGGGTCAAACAGTTTTTTCAGTCAGAATAAAAAAAGGCTACATAATAAACGTTGAAAGACTATTGTACAGTAAACTTTGGATAAACTTTGCCAGCGCTAAGAATGCACCGACAACTTTCCTGTCATTCAATTGCTCGGAATGGACCGGTTCCGATACGGTTTATTCATCAACTTACCTCGTGTAATTTAAAAAGATCAGAGGAGAGTATTGAAATTTAAACTTATATCAGAGAATTCGAACTTCAGAAGTAAAACATACTCTTTAATGGAAGCAAAATAGAAAAGTCGTTGGACCGCTCCTACTCATTCTTAGTTCGGTCAACAGTGCGGTCAAATCCGGTGCAACCCTTTAATTTTTTACTCAGTTTTGGATTGGATTAAATACCCAATTCGGTAAATACGGAACCGGTTTAATTAGGGATGTTATCGAATTGGTTTGGTTCCATTACTTAATACTCTGGAACCGCTTAAATCAAGTCCGGTAACATGCGGACGATGACCCACTTCGTGAGATAAAGGATTCTTCTTGTTGTTTTGTAGGCAAAACGTATGGAATTCATTTCCTTCAGCAAATTTAACCAACCAACTTCAATACTCCAACTAGCATGCCCAACTCACCGATTAGAACTGTTCAAACAAGATTCTAACAATGTCTTTTAATACAATCCACTACGTAACACCAATAAAATATGAATATTTATACCCATTACCACGGATGTTTAAAAGGACAAAATTGAATTTAATAAGGTAACTATATAATCCTCTGAGTGTTCATATTATCCACTGAGCTGGCCATGCGAACTCCCAAGACCCTTAGCCTCCTTCCTCTATCTCAGACCACCGGTGACCCTAGCCGGTCGTCGTCGGCAGTTGCCGCCGCCTTCGTTTCCCTTAGTCGTCTAGAAACCCTAGAGAGTGATTTTTTTATAATGCATCTCCTTCTTGTTCCAGACCAAAGCCGCCCAGTCTTCAACTTTCTAAGCCTTCATGTTCTGTCTCCGACCCTCGCCGGTCATCATCGACGGTCACCGCCGTCTTCTTTTTCCCTATTCGTCTTCTGGTTGCTGATGTTTAGTTAGAGGGTGGTCGTTTTCTGTTTCTGCTTAGTTTCTTTTCCCCTTCACGTGGTCCGCCGCTCCTCGCTGGCTGCCGGCAAGTGACTGATCCCTAGTCGTTTCTGGTTTTTAACTTATCCAAGCCTTGTTGTTTCTCGTTGTTTCAATCACTTATCTTCCAGTTTCTGCCAGTATTCTTTTTTCGTTGTTCGTGTTTTCTTTGTTTAAAGGTGTTGGCGTATCTTCATCTTGTCTTGGTTATTTTCTTTTTTTCCTCTCTACTCCTTTGCTTACTCGGGTTCACTTGGCCTAGACTCGGCCCAACCGAAATTGTTTCTAATCAGGCTGGGTAGTGGCGGGACTTCAATTTGTCTTCGATAAAGAACTAGGAATGCAGTTATTTGTTGGAAGCAAATTTCGGTAGTATCCGATGGTTGTGTTCGATGCTTCGGGATTACATCAATAATACTAAATAATTCCCGGTTTTTAACTGATTCAGGGGCATCAACGCAGTAACCGAGGTATCTTTTTGGAAGCGACTAAATATATTCAGTAAGGTAGGGCCGTAGGGTACCATATTGCCAAGTGGTATTGATATGTGGGAGTGGAAGTGTTTGGCTAATCATTTGTCCAAAGCCATGTCTGGGAAGAAAGATGTGTTGGTAAATACGCGAGTACGTCGAGAGCGAGTTTCTCAGCCATACGATAAAGTTGATCGTGCATAGAGTAAGCAAGCATCTACCTTTCTTGAAGATAAGGTCAAATTTTTAAATGGTAAGGATAAGGACTAGACTGAAGCACTTATTATCACTATGTAGGAGGTCGATATCTCTTGGGAATTGATTCGGGTTGTTCTTGGTTAGGCAGTCAAAAGGTGAATGGAAAATTTTCCATTTCAAGCCAATAATGCAGTGTGGTGGCCGAACAATGAGGACTCTGCGTTTTATACGAGGTTGAGGAGATGTTTCTTTGAAAAGATAATTACTTTGTCCTTTGAAAGATGGATTCAGAAGATAAATAGAAAGGTAGTGTATGACTGTTGTGATAGTCGGGTAAGGATTTTCGGAATTCCATGGAACCTGTGATGATAGATTTGTTTAAGATTATCGAAGATTGTTGTGATAGTTGGGTAAGGATTTTCAGAACTCCATTGGCCGGAAACCTGATGAAAATGTCATTCTGGGAACCTGTTTTTTATCAAAGATGTCTAAGAAGCTAGCAAATTGGATTAAAGTGTTGTTGTCTAGGAGGAAGATTAACTTTGATTTTTGCAGTGTTCAATGCGATGTCATTGTACTTCATGTCTCTTTTTAGGGTCCCAAGGTGTATAGCAAAGAATATGGAGAGGACTGTGAGGGATTTTCTATGGGATGGTTGATGGAGATTCACACTGTCATATGGTTGTGTCGGAACAAATCTGTAAACCGAAAGAAAGAAAAGGTTTGGATATTGGTAACATTTGTCTGCGGAATAGGGCCCTTCTAGGGGAAATGGTTGTGGAGGTGTAATATCGAGGAGGAACAGTTATGGAAGGTCATTGTGAGTAAATACGGGTTATATGATAATGGTTGAGAGATGATTTAGTAAACAATGGTACTATTAGAAGTCCTTGGAAGTTTATTTCGAGAAATTATCTGGATTGTCACCATTTAATGAGGGCAGTGTCGAGAGAGGGCAATAAGATCAGGCTTTGGGAAGATAGGTGATGGGGGATACTTCTTTTGAGGACCTTTATCCCATTTTATTTCAGCTATCGTGAGTTCATCGTAAGTCCATTTCTCATTTTATACTCTTAGTCTCCATTATCTTGGGTTTAACATTTTCGGAAGGATAGGATGAAGAAGTGGTTGAGCTCAGTTCGTTGTTAGGGTCTTTAAAAAAGGTCAAATTGGTTGAGGAGCTGATGATGGTCTGGGGCGGGGATCCTTCATGCTTATTTTCAGTCAAATCTTTCTATGAGTCTTTCTTTCCGGTCATTGGTGTGTCTTGGGTTCAGAGCTTTGGAAGGTATGGGTTTTGTTTGGGTAGTTCCAACTTCCAAGATCTACACACAAACTATTTGTTGTAGATCTTGGACTATTTGTTGTAGAACTTGGACGTGACCTTGTCAGGAAGGGTAGAATTTTTTGGACAGTGATAGTTCATTGCATTTGTTGGTCAGCGTGGGTGGAGCGGAATAGACATATTTTCGATAATTTAGAAGAGTCGATTGAAGAGTGATGGCTCAAGATTAAGATTCAGACATCTAACTGAATTGGGAAGCACCTTTTAATCACCAAAATTAAATGGGTTTGTATCAGTTCTGATTCTGAATTGGCTAACTTACTAATTACAAATTAGTTCTGCACCAAGGGTGGTGGGTTCGAATGGAGTCCAGTCAGGACATAAAGGGAATCTTGTGGTTTGGTTCCAATTCGATAGATCTCGTTAGACATCCCTTGTAAAGAACGCCAAATATAATATCATTTCTTTTAAACCTAAAAAAATCTTCAAACAAATTCTAATAAAAATTGAAAAGTGATTTTAATTCAAAATGTCAAAGAGGTGTGAAAAGAAAGACAGTTATACCTGAGCATTAAGCTTCAAATGCAAACAGGTGAATGTGTTTGCCAATTAGAAATTAAATTGATGTTTTCATATAGAAATGATAAATAAATAACTCAAGGAAACAAGGACTATATATAAGCTTAGAAAACTAATTTTACAAGGAAACAAATCAAATATAGGGAATAAAATCAATTGAAATTATTATGAAAATCTCAACAAAATCTTACCGAATATAGAATATACTTACCAAGAACAATGGTGGAAGTTTTTCAATTTCAATAAAATAATTGAGAGTCTATCTATATATGGTGGTATTTAAAAAGTTTGAAATGATGGTGAATCGTGGTGGTTAGAGTCCTATAGGTATAAGATTCTTATCGAGTCATGATCTAAATCCAAAACAGACAGATATCTCCAGAACAATAAAATATTAATTATCAGCAAACCAACTCGATATTCGAAAAAATGGGTCACAGGGTTTATATGGGTTTTCTTTAAAGAAAACAGATAAGGGATAAACCACAAATCATGCGAAATTCGAACTTCATCAAGCGCTCAAGGTTAAACAAGGAGACTGTACAATTTACTGATTCAACGTTAAGCCATTGTCAACTAGAAAGAGAGAAACTATCCATTATGCTTTTATTCGTATCGAAAAAGAGAGAGAGAGAAAGATCGGACACTGCACTCCGTACTCGGCACACAAACTTTAGGGCTCAAAAGTAAAAATACCTCCCCGGAAGTAAATGCTCCGCTGAATAGGATTACTCGCGACAATGACTCCGATTTCGAATCATTTACCGGTTAAACCCTCGATAATCTCGCGCGCGTATATCCGATGAGTAACGGTTAGCGGAGGGACGGAAACCCTTGGCAGAAAATAGAAAGAAAGGGAAATAAATAAATTTACAGATGAAGCTAATAAAGAGGGAAATCGCTCAAATTTCGTCGCTTCCCTTTTTTGTAACCATTTTATTTATTAGTTATCTGAATTTAAACATTTGAGAGCAGTATTAGTCTATTAGATTGTGAAGTTTTAAATCAATAGAATTCAATTTTTATTAAATTCAGTTTTATTTTATATTTTCTAAATAAAACTTAAAATTTTAATAAACTTTCTGACAACTCGATTATTTGGAGAAAAAACTGAAATATTTAATTCCATTTAGTTGAATTGGTTTTTTTGGGTGTTTTTTTTATTTATTTAAAAAAATCACAAGAATTGATCAATTTTATCAAAACCAATCCAAACATACAGAATTAAAAATTTCAGTTAGTATCTAAATTGTCATAAAAAATTTCTAAAAACTAGAAGTTTTATTAAGAAAATCTGACACAGAATACACAAAAACTCCTTTGACCATTCTCTCTTCTATGAATATCTATACGTACGACCCTCCAAAGGATCCATCAAGCAAGTAATATTTTTCTCCTGTTCCATTTACATTTATTCAAAGTTGCCGAATGCAGTCAAGTTAAACTGACTATGTAAAATCTAGTGCCGTAAAACAAGGAACAAGAAAAAAGATTATTTTCAAACATAAAAAATATAGATATAAACAGTAGCATGTGCACGTTATCGATACTAATAATAATAATGCAGTATAGGGTGCTGTTTTTACAAGTTTAACTACCTACTGATGTAATTTTTTATATAAATAAAGTAAAATATTATCTTCATTTATAATACAGTTTCAAAAAACTCGATTTCTTGAAACTTATCTCTCAGATGGGATATTACCCGACTTTTCTGTAGGAAATGCTCTTACAAACTAGCTATTGTTGAAAACTGACTTCAACATTCCAGGTTTCCAACGGTAGAAAAAATTGCAGCATAAGTTGCGCTTGTCGATTTTCTTATTTCTCTTTGTTTGCCTTGTGTCCCGGGGATTTGTGTTTCCCTGAAGGACCTTTACCTTGAGACAACAAAGGCAGTTGCAGTTGTTTCGACTTCAGTTTGAGCGAATTAACCAATGAATATAACTCGTGCTTCCCTTTTCCTCGAGGCAATCCACCAGTTTTTTCATGTGCATGTTCTTGTTCGGGCACTTCTGAGACTTGACCAAGAACTTCTGAGTGAACCATTGGGCCATTTTCTTGATTGCTAATCTCCCGTTTTTGGGCAATCTGCCTAGAATAAGTCGCACTCCTGTAGCGCCAAAACCATAATTCATTTGCACGTAGGACATTGAATGTCTTGAAATTTGATATAAAAAAAATAGACAGATCGAATAAAATATTATCAGTATCACAACGTAGGCTGTAGTGTGGTAATGCATTATACGACAACAGGATATATACCTTTTGAACTGAGGATCTGTTGGATCCAAAGCAAAGAGCGGTGAGGTGAATAAAGATGAAAAACGTGGATCATCAACGTCTACCATTGGAATTTTTCCCTCGTCTAGAATTTCCGTTCCTTTTTTCCCCTTCTTTTTCTTGGGTTTCAAATTGTAGCCCTTTATATTTGTGTCTCCTCCATTGTCATCAGCAAGTAACATTTCAAGCTCTGCTATGCTTGCTTCAGCTTCTTGGACAGTTTCTTGAATGTGATTTCCCGTCTTAGTGCTTCGGACTTGATTCCTTTTACTGTCTGCGGCTGAAGGCTCATCAATGAAAAAGTCATCCTGATATTCTGAAATTTTCTGATCAGTATTACCGCCTTCGTCATCTGATGAATAATTGAAACTGTTTTTATTTGCCTTCTTTTTCTCTCTCCTCTTTCTGAGAATCTCATCCCAAACAGTTTCTGATCTCTTGTCTTTCTTTTCTAGTATGCGTTTGCTAATATCTTCTAAGCTGTAATTAAAAGTGACCTCCATGACCTGATCATCTTCCTCTTCATCATTATCATCCGAACCATCCCCAGACTGGATCAACTCCCGGTACATCTTGTTTTTTGCGTTTTTTCATCAATCTGTCTTCTGTGTCATCAGCACTATCATAATTAGTTCCGCTCTCATCAGATGCCAAAAACTCTTTCAACTCCAGCTCCACAAGCTGAAAACAAAATAAAACTCATAGCAACCAAGTAATTTTGTTTTTGGGGAATACATGTCGGGCAAGAGACCAAAATCCCATTTTCACCTCCTTAATAAAAAGACTTTGCAAACCCAAATACTGAGCCAACCGATACCCGACAATTACCTCATAAATCAATTCAACCATCTTCGAAGGGCATGGAAATTAATATCAAGCAAAAGATTAAAAAAGACCCCAATTGTTTAGTCCGAGCTATTTCTTATGATTCACTTGGTTTGATCTCTACATGCTAGCAATTTTAGTTAAATAACAATAATAATATGGCAGAATATATCCATGCTCTTACAAACTTCCACAAATAAAGAATTTCTAAATGTGAGGTAATTACATATTAGATCATTTAATTACAATAGTGATTCCCATACCAAAGTAAGATGACTTGTGGTTTAAACATTTTATAATATATATATATATATATATATATATATATATATATATATAGTTTGACATGCTTCTCACCAAGGTACTCAGCATTGAGGTGACACTTACCTATACGATGTAAAATTTTGATATGTAATCGCATCCAATAAGTGAATGACACATCAACGGTGTAGGTGGACAGCATATTAAAACTGTGTGTGTGTGTATATATATATATAAAAGATCCAGGGCCCATGCAAAATTGCTAATCATGCATGATAGTGTGTAAGCAAAAGGCAACCCACCCACAAACATGAATTAATATGAACCTGATCAGTATTTAGTTTTCTTTTCAAGGTCTTCACGCGTTGTGGTTCATCTTCGTCGCATGTAAGATGAACATTGCTCTGTTGCAATGCTCTAGTTTGAAAATCAAGACCTTCATAGTCAGCTGGTGCCTAACAGAGGACAGAATCAGAATTCAGAACAGTTGATCAAGATTAAATTAGCAACAGAACTCAGATATTTGCAAGTTTTCCTTCACAACCACAAGTTAAAATAGGTGTCGCCTGGAACTAACCTAAAATAAGAATCTGACAAAAGAAACTCTACCAGTATCAAATGCTCACAAAAGAATATAAATGGAGAGAGATATCAAGTTATTCTCTTTTTACAAAATGAGCTTGATTAGCTTCTTAAAATTAATATTTAAACTTTGGAACCCTGCAAATCCAGTTTATTCCCAGATCTTTCAAACTCTACCCCATCACAGGCTTTGTAAAGGTAATCTGCTGTAGCACTTGAATCAAATTTCACATTCGCAAAATAGTAGCTAATGCAAGAAGGTAACTATCTCATACTTTAGAACTGGAAAATCATTGCTAACAAGTGGGTAAACATTTGTGTCACTTCGAGCAAGTTAAACAGTGGATCTGATTTCACCATATTTTCATTTATGTGAGACCAATCTTCAATTGATTTGCAATCAATACAGTTGAGCATAAAGATGATAAAAAAAGAGTAAGGCCAACCAATTCAGACCAAAACCCAAAAGATGAATAGCTATTATTTTACGTTCATAGAAAAGAGTAGAACCTACATATTCTCAAAGATCAAACATCACCAGTTTGTTACTCCACAGCAGCCAACTGAACAACAATTAAACAAAACTTATTGTCTAAACCCGAGCATTGGGTATACATCGGATAAACAAGCGATCAACAAAAAGTAAAATAAGTATATTAAAACACTCGAATTCAGCAATAGATGTCACCTTAGCCTACTTAATTCATAAGCACGTAGCTTCCTTTTATCAATGCCAGCATCCTCAATTCATTATCATGTTCCTCGTCCTCGTCGTCATCAAACAATCCAACAGGACCACGTGCACCTTCCTCTTCCATGCGTTTGAGTCCAAACTCAGATGGATAAAAGTTACAGATAAAATCTGACCCCCGTTAGGAAGAAATGATGTGAGCAAGACATACAAGTCAACTGCCTACATTATTGGAGATTAACTTAGTGAGAAACTAAAAGCACTGACATGGTACCATGAATATTGAGAGATGTATAAGTCAACTGCCAGCTAAATAATTCAACAACACTTAGTAAATAGTGGATATTCTATGATAACAGTAAATAAGTTTCCACATCGAGGCAACATTTAAATTTAATTAATGGAAAAGATGGCAGCATGTTTAGAACAGCACTTCAGATGGAGTTAGTATGACCCACAGATTGCAACAACTGCATAAAATTTTGAACAAGACCATGCAAAAGTGGGAAAAACACAATTTTCATCACCTTACAGACTGTCATTTTGGAAATACAAATGCATCTTGTAAGCCCAAGAACAAGGTAACTCATAAAAATTGGACTGAAGGTTCAAATACGGAGAGCACATGTTAGAAAGTAAAGTTCATGATACCGGGCAGTCAACAGCATGTACAAAAATCATGGACAGAATCCGAAAGCACAGATTTGTTACAACGTACCCTCACTTGACTCCAGTCGAGATTAACAATGGCTAGCCTGTGTGTTTCTTTTTCGATTTCTGGCACAGTTTCTTCCAGTTGCACCACAAAGATGAAAAAGCAATTTAGAGAGTTGGCAAAGAATTACAGATCCGTCCAAAGTCCATCTCCGCGGAATAAATCAATTAAAACAAAATATAAATCAAAATGGTTCGAACCTGTCCCATAAAAGTATCCTCCTCTTCGTCATCCATGGAGTCATCATCTGAATATGTCGAACTAGTGGATGATGACTCATCAAAACTCATCTCCTCGTTGTCATCAAATTTTTCACTATCACTTTCACTCTCAGAATGACTAACAATGCAGCCATTATCAACGCGGTCACCTTCATCTTCTCCTCCTCCTCGAATCGCAAACTTCTCATTCTCCTCTTCTTCTTGAAGAAGACGGTAGTAGTGTTTTAGAGAGGATGAGTTTTTATTTTTGCCAGGTTTACCTCGCTTATCAACGGGGGGCGCTGGAGGAGGTAAAGCTTCTATCAGTGAAGACACGTTGGAAACGAGAGTCGATGGCCACTTTCGCCCTCCTCCTTGGAGCCTCCATAAAGCGAGGGTCTGTCTGTGCTGATACGAATCGATCATCCAGTATAACTTTAGCTTCTCCGTCGTCCTTTCCCTTCCCAGAACTCTTCTTGTTGCTGCTTTTCTTCTTCTGCTTCTTTTTATCCTCGGAGCCCATGGATCAAGCCGATTTTCTTGAGAAAAGAGAAGGCTCTCTTTTTGAGTTAGCTGAGAATGACGCAATGTGAGACAAACGTGACAAAACACCCATAATTTGCTACGATCAACATATAAAAAGCAATAAAGACAGTGAAATCCAAATCATGTTATAAGATAATTCAAATAACCCGAATGCCAAAGCTCTAATTTGTTACATTGTAAAACTTAACAGTCAATTTAGCGTCGGAGCTCCGGTAGGAGGTCCTCGGCATGAGGCCCCAGTTAGGTTCAAAAATATGACAAACGCCGTCGTATGAGCGGAGGAGAGCACGGAGACTAGTGCGGAAGGACGACGTCGGTGGCTATAGCCTATTGGTTGAAGGCATAAGGTTCTGTCCAAATTAGGGTTTAAATTTGGCTAATTTTCGGATTGATTCGGGTCAAATCCGAATCGTAAAAATTAGCTCGAGATTATATCTAAACAATGATTATAAATATGTGTTGAGGAGTTTGGTTGGCTTCGAGTCGAAATTTTGAGGTCCAAGTATAAAATAGTCAATTAGGATTTCTAGGGGTAAAATCATCATTTTGCACTCGGGCAGGGCCGTGCCTATTAAGAGGCAAATGAGTCCAATGACTCATGCTCATCTTTTTTTTGGGGCCTAAAAATTTTTAAAAAATTTTTTTATATATAATATTAGTTATTAGATAGTCCAAAACCAAGTATTTATTAAATGAAACTTGCTTAGTATGTCATCGATTTATTCATCAATCTTCCCCAATATTCATCTATAGACAAGCCTTAATCGATTCCAGTCATTGCGTCGTCTCTAGGTTTGATTGGAAGACCCGTGAGGAGCTGTAAGTCTATTTTCTTGTATTTGCTTTGTTGGGGCTTCTAATTTTTTATTGTAGTTTTTTTACTTTCTTCGGAGCTTTATGTGGTATCTATAATCTACGTTTTTTGACTGAAATTTTGGTGGATGTAATGTTTATCCGGCTTTCAAATGCTCTATTGCTTATAAAATCTTGTTGACTGGTCACAGTAGCATGTGTAAAGCGAAGTTTCTCAAAGATAAAGCTCATCAAAACTTTTCTCCGATCAACCATGTCACGAGAAAGATGGAATGGATTGGCTATGTTATCGATTGAGAAAGAAATTACTGAACAATTGGATTATACAGACTTGATAAGTATTTTTAGCTCTAAAACTGTTAGGCGAGTTGTTTTTTAGTGATCATTTTGGACATGTTTGATATTTTTATTCCTTTAGTTTTTTATATTGTCTTTGACGTATTGATTTAATTTGAAAAATTGTTATGGAACGAAAAAAAATATGAACACACATTATGATTCGAAAGCCTCTTTTTAAAAGTTAGACTCAGGGCCAAATATTGTTAGGATCGGCCCTGCACTCGGGTCGAGTTAGCAGTCATGACAGCGCTGTGATCACATATTGACATATTTCAAATATATATATTTATCACGAACATGACTTTTTATGGAAATACGAAAAATGTGTTGCTTGATTTTAAGGAAATTTACGTATATGCATTATTTTCATAAGTGGTGAATACTATCACATGTTTTTTAAGGAAGGGAGTTGGTTGTGACTAAATAACACGAACATATAAGGTCAAAGCTCAATGGATGAGTAATATTGTCGATGATGTCCCCGTCGCTGGGTACCGCAGTTATACGTAGATGGATCAATCGATTATAACTGATACGAAAGTACAACTAATGAGCGGAATTCAAATAAAGAATATTGAACACGTATATGTTGATATGATGCGATATGGACATGTTTATGCTTTCGTTTTTGATATCATGAAATGTATTTTAATTACAGTATTTTCACGGTTCTATGTTATGTATATGTACTTGCAATTGCGATTCAAGTGTATTGAGTTTTTAGACTCGTTATGTGTAATTGATGCAGGTGAGCATGATGATGTGGAGAGTGGAGGTGCTGAAGACTGAGTATGGGGAGTTGGGTGTGGGCACGTTAATCCGATGACCTTGCATTTTCCCGCATATTATGATCATGAGTCG